>NC_087216.1:70705362-70718119 GCF_015104395.2 Macrobrachium nipponense | reverse complement strand
ATATATTCATTTGCTGCTTCGTAATTTTACGCCTTTTCTCTCCACCATTCTGACGGTTTACTTTTTATTTGTGAATATGCTCACTTTTCACTTTATTTTTGCTTTGCGTTCCCGATTGCTTGTTGTCCACAGCGGCTTCAGAATTTGCTTTTGCTTTTTTTTTTCTTTTGCTTTCAGTTTCTTAGGTAAAATCTTTATTTTATGGGCAGGGAACCGAGACGGGAAATTAATTAGCAAAATCGTTGGTCAAGTGGTAATTCAGGAGTACCTCACAGACTACATGAGTTAGGAGGGTCTGCTCCACTCTTTCCCACTCCATTTTTTTTAATAATGATTTACTTCTTAATCATCGTGTCAAATACTTTATTGACTCAAACCTCAGTGGAAACTTGAGACCTCCAATATCCAGAGAAACAGCAACCATCCACGAAATTTCTCTCTCTCTCTCTCTCTCTCTCTCTCTCTCTCTCTCTCTCTCTCTCTCTCTCTCTCGCCGCGCGCTCTAGAGGCAATAACAAAAGAAACTTGGTATGGCAAATTTTAGAGGTTCAAATTTACTGAGATAAACCTGAGCACATATATGACCCTCTCTCTGTTTTCCTTTGGAGGAGGTTTTCAGTTACTACGAATCGCCTTCTCATGTCGCCGAATAAATTCGCACACGAAAAAATGCCAGTTTAATTCTGGTGGATTATCGTTTAAGATAAATGAGACTTCTGATACGTAAATTTATACATGAATGTATGTATGTATACACACATGTATAAATTATACACTAAGTAAATAAATATATGTATATACATGTACATATTCCTTTGTATAATCCACGTTCCCTCACGCCAGTAGAATTACAATACTTAGGTATCCATATGTCTGAGAGTTATGAATTTCCCTCATGGCCGAGTGGGAATCGTCGTTTCAGTGCCAGAACTCGAAGGGTCAAGAAGGACTTACTTCATTCGCCTTAAATTCGCTCTTCCTGGCCCTTCCATCCCGAGTAGGTCAGCTTGGAGAATTACAGGTAAACAATACCATTCATGCATTTATAAAGACAATCGTATTCACGCTAAATTCTACGAAGTTAAACCTCTTAATATTAAGAATCGTATATTATTTATTTTTCTCTGTTCCATTATCAGTTACATTCTAGTTAATGATTTACTGAATTACAAATCACCCCTCAGTGTTCATTATTGTACCTGTAAACATACCTGGTAACCCAGTGTCTCATGCAGTGTATTAAAGAAAGCATTTCCAAGCGTTTACCGAATGTAGAGAAAGTTGAAAGTGAAGGTAACTAACGGATTCGTCGACATTCAGGCGATGTCAAATGCGATTTCAGTTATATCAGCTGCCTGGTTGAGAAGAAAGCTGGACCCCTGCTTGTGCGATTATCAAAGCTTTAATGGGGAGGAAAGAGGCCTGTTGCGGGCCTTCGCACTAACAACATATTGCTGAAAGCAGAGCTTACTGACAGAACCTTGCACACAAAAATGATGATGATGATAATAATAATAATAATAACCGAGAAGCAATTAGCCATTTTAATGGTATACTAACCCATTCCACGCTACCTCGCCCCTACTCTGCGGGCCAGCCATCCACCCCCTAACCCCCTTCCTGTCTGTTCATGTGTCTGTCATCTTGACTGTCTGTCGTGTTCGGATGCCGCTGAGACACGGATAAATGTTTATTGGCTCCTTTTTTCATTTTCATTCAGATTTTGTTATTCGATCATTTTCAATTCCACCGTTTTATTTTATTTATCTTTTAAAATTTATTCTCTTGTTTCGGAAACGGCTCGGAAGGGCAAAGTCTACATCCATTCTATTAAGAGGGACTAAAATAGTAGTCTCGTTTCCTGGTTTATATTCATCTCTCTCTCTCTTCTTCTCTCTCTCTCTCTCTCTCTACTCTCGTGGGAGTGATCTTGGGTCACTACCTGTTGAGGCCCTTTAAATCTAATCAAGGAAGCACAAATGATTGTCACGACTGAGCTAAGGGCAACTTCATTTCTCGTAAGTGGAGACTTTTCTACACCTGCGAGTGTTGCATCATCGGCAGATTGAACAATCTTGCTTTCCAGGCCAGCAACTATATCAATTTCAACTCACTGAAAAAACAGTGACCAAGAGCGCTAACCTAGGGGAACTATAGTCTTGGTTCACTAAAGATCCCATCAACAGCAACTCGCTGCTTTGTACATGTAAGGAAATTTTGATGTAATCCTAAAACAAGATTTGAAGATCATGAATGTCTCATGATTTACTATATCAAAAGTAACACTAAACTCTATTTGAATTACGCTACACTCAAAACCCTTAACTAGATTCTCATGAAAATGGTGTCAGTTAAATATTAAAAGGCATCACAGGTACCTATGTGATTATTGACGATCAGCTAACAATCCTTTAAATTCCACAAACTTAAAATAAAGGTTAAAACATAAGTTTTTTTCAGCAACTTTGGAGAGCAAAGGGAAAAAGAGATTGGCCTGTAGTTTACTGCAGTCAGCAGATATGCCACTCACTCGAACAAGCACTGTATTTACTAAGCTTGGACTCATCTGAAGAGATACTACGTAGACACAAAAATCGGTTGAATCTACTGATCTTCGGAGACAACGCAAGGACAGTAAGTCGAAAGGCCTAACACCACTCCGTTGTTTCACTTTCTATAATATATATATATATATATATATATATATATATATATATATATATATATATATGTATATATACATATACATATATATATCGAGCTAACATGTCCTTTAATATCTAATTCGCTCTACCTCGTGATTAATATATTTTCATATATGCTTAACCGAAGGGGAATTTTTTCTCGATAATAGATTTGCCTGGACCAGGGCGCGAACCTATGGATCCTTTCAAACCCAGGAACGTCAGTTTTTTGAAGCTTTTCCTACTACACCACCATCAAATAGATTTGCCTGGACCAGGGCGCGACCTATGGATCCTTTTCAACCCAGGAACGTCAGTGAAGCTTTTCCTACTACACCACCGGTGGTGTAGTAGGAAAAGCTCACTGACGTTCCTGGGTTTGAAAGATCCATAGGTTCGCGCCCTGTCCGGCAAATCTATTACGAGAAAAAATTCCCCCTTCGGTAGCTATATGAAAAATATATTAATTCCGAGGTAGAGCGAATTAGATATTAAAGGACATTGTAGCTCGATAATGTATATGAATCACGGAAATATGATATGACTTACATACATATATATATATATATATATATATATATATATATATATATATATATATAATCACATTTACGCCCAAAGAGGAATTTCCATTTTTTAAATTCTTTAACATTAAACAAGAACGCTCTTACACTGTATCATTATTAATATTTTGCGGCCTTATACTGTTTTTATATTCCTGTGAGGTATCGTTTCACAAAAACACATATGTAAACAAAGAGGGATTACCTATTGCTGTCATGTACCCAAAAAATATTTAAGTACATTATGTGTATCATGTCCGCGTGAAAATGACAAAAGTAAACTATAAATCGCAGAGAGAGAGAGAGAGAGAGAGAGAGAGAGAGAGAGAGAGAGAGAGAGGGTGGCTGGTAGGGCGGGGGATAAAAGATTGCTCTGTTTATATAAAAAAGGTTATAAGAGCCACCTGTCATCATTTCCGTAATTAGTGTAAGGTGGCCATCATCCATCCACACCAGATGTCACTTCTGGAAGATTTATTCGAACTCCGGTTTTGATTCAAACAAGATTTTTATTTTTATTCGCACGCAGACACAGATACACATAATATATATATATATATATATATATATATATATATATATATATATATATATATATACTATATATATATATATATACATACACACACACGTGATGCGTGTGTTGGTGTCTTATGTGTGTATGCTTCTGCGTGTGACTGTACAAAAATAATTATATGATCCATATTTTTTTTTTTTTTGCAAATTGTTTGCCATTATATCATATGGGATGTAGTAAATGTAGTTCCCTTTAAATATGCAACCATAATAGTTTTTTCCTATGCTTATATGTATATATATATATATAATATATATTATATATATATATATATATATATATATATATAATATATATATATAATGTGCATACATAATCAAATATATATTTATATTTTAAATATATGCACACGCACATACATACATATATATATATATATATATATATATATATATATATATATATATATATATATATATATATATATATATAGATATACATATATATATATAATATATATATATATATATATATATATATATGTGTGTGTGTGTGTGTGTAATTTTTTCTTCCGCTTTGGCGAAAGACTGGTTGTTCTTTTCTTACGACTGTAGTTCGTAGCATTACTGGTGGCCTCTTTTCTTCTCTCCTACGTTGTTTATCTTAGTAAAGTGGTTCTTCTTAGAATAAGGGAGATGATTCAAACGGATAAGTTGATTACAGTAAAACAACTTTTATTTCTCAACTCCATTACAACAGAGATAGTTCGGTCATGAGACTGTTCCGTTTGATCACTAGAATAGAACTGAATTCTTAAAGCATCACGTCGATAGCGAAACATTAGCTATCTCAGCGATTCACATAAAAAACATTCGTAGTCCGCCGGCTCGGAAGTTACAAGTTTCCGGCGCAGGTTAACAGGTCAACTGCTTCCCATGGAAAGGTGTTATGAAGAGTTAACGAATTAATGAATCGATGATGTTTTCAAACAAACGTAAACCAGGCTACTGCAGGCATTGCACAGCGTGATCTAGATTTGTGTTAGTCACGTAGGACGCTCCTAATTCACCAATGACCCCTCAGGTCATGGATTCTATTTACAGATATGTAATTATCTGTTTTCAAAACATGTATATTACATTAGGCTCGGACAGCTACCATTCAAGCCTTGAATAACAAAAGTTACTTTAAACATGGTTTCTTAGGAGTGTGCTCGTAACATATATTTAGATATAATCATAACAAGTGATTAAATGTATAAAAAAAAAAGGTTCTGTTACATACCCTTTTGGACATATTCATAAATAAAGAGAAATGCATGGAAAATATAGATCCATGTTTGATAATAATGATTATTAGGTACCAAAAAAAATCAAAAGGTTAACATGTATACATGAAGATTATGGTAATAGGTAACCTGATTAAGAATAGCGGTTACTGGGTAAAACACAAACATGATCATGGATAATTGTTAAAGAGTACTTGTCCACTCCTTGTATATATAAAATATAATTGTGAAATTGTATAATAGTATAAAGTGGCGGCACAGATACAGATTCCAGGTATGTACACGCATCAATAGTTTAATACATAGGGCTTCAATATTTTATTAGGTGCCCGAAAAAATACTTTTATGAGTATATTAATATATATATATTGGGCTACAATATTTTATTAGGTGCCCGAAAGATACTTTTAACTGTTCAAAATGCAAAGGCTTGAAGTCTTTCTTGTCCTACATATTGCCAGCGTACAGACCGCTTTTCACACACAACACAATTCCAGACAATTTCCTAGGCACCAAGTAAAATGGCCAGATTTCAGACGGCCCTGAATGTATAATATGCTTTTAATGCAACAGGAATGTCGTCTGGACGCGGCAACACGTTCCCTTGAAGATCCTTCTGTGTCCGCCTCAACCTACGCCAAGCAAAGATGTTAACGGCGATAATCAATATTGCCGTAATGCCAAAAACGGCCAGCAGCACGTAGTTAACGAAGATTTTCTCCTCCTGCATAAGTCGGTAACGCGTGGTCCTTCTCGCAGTTGCGTCAAAACGATGAGCCACCCGCGTGTTGTATGGGAGAGGTATTGATGGGATAATTGTAGTCGCCCAGGTGTAGTTCGCAAAGAATGTCTTCTCACGTATTATCGTGTTGACCCCTCTGACTGTGTAGTTTGTAGATGTCCCTGTACAGCCATCAGCTGCTACAAAGACTTGGGAATGGGCGGTGGTCCCATCTGGGCATGACACTTGAAAACCGTCTTTGTCGTATCGGATCCAGGAGCCATTGTTCATTCTGTAATTGAACGTATTACTGTAAAAGGGATAAAGTTTCTTCAGACAACCTTCACGTGTATGGGAGAGAGAGCCGTTTAGCACTATGCCTAACTCACATGAATCCATTGATATAGGATAGAATTCAAAAGAGTCAGCTGTACACAAATTTATTATTCATGGCTTCTGACAGTGAGTGAGTTTATCTAAGCCTTTAATGACTGTAAATGATTTCCTATCAGGAGAAATCAGAACATGTCCCGTCAAATTGGATATTACTGGACTTGAATTATTCGTCATAAAAGTTGGAAACGGTGCTATTTTGTATGATTGCCAAGCATTGGAAGAATTAAAAGGGATAGTGATCATAATCCTATAATTTTCAACGCTGACTGATATTAGGCTATAATAAAACTATTTTATGGGCGTCTAATAAAGGAATATAACCTAGTTTCTCCCGTCCGTTCTCTAAAGTTAAAGTCAGATCCTTAATAGGCATAAGGTGTGGAGATAACACACCTTTTGTTGCTAACGTAATAGCTTCCACATAGTCCTTTGATTTCTCAATAAAATGTGATATTTTGATACGGATATGATCTATTTTCGAACTATAATAAGCTAACGTAGCCAGTAAGTGTTGAACTTCCATAATCTGATCGATATTACTAGAATGTTCGTTCACCAAACTCATTATTTGATTGATTGAGGATAACTGGCTGCGAAGTTCGGACAAAGCTAATTCGGTTTTGTGTTGCAAAAAACTCATTTCTTTTATTTTGATTATTTATCTTAAGGCGATTTGAAATTCCTAAGCCTAAACTCGCAACAGATCCCAAGATGTTTAGTCCAGCAAAAATAAGCGGGTTGCGACGTTCGAGATATTGTGCTGCACAGACCACATCAGCAAGTCCCGAGCAAGTTTCCTCTGCCTCAGCGGTTTTATTTTGCACGTCGTAAGATAACATTTCCGCGACGCTTAGGGTTTGAGCTAGCGAAATCTCTGAGTTAGCATGAAAATAACGTTGGTGCATTTCCCTTAACGAAACAGCAAACCTCAACAGGTCATTCTTTAGGTTAAGGACGTCATCTTCAGGCAAAAAGATCGCCTGCATATCCACTTCTATGACTATGTTACTCGATGTAATAAAATGTCCTCGGTTCTTTCGATAATAGTGCCATGATTAAATTCTATTTCTTTCGTTTTAGCGCTCTTTCCACACGACAAAGATGTCTGAACGAACAATATCACTCCTAACAATAACGATTCATTTTGGAAACCTGTAATGAGTAAAATATATGTAATAACTCATGTTAAAGAATATGTTTACATACAAATATGATAGATTTATATATATATATATATATATATATATATATATATATATATATATATATATTATATATATATATATCCTATAATAAATTATCATATAAGTTTCATAAATACAACCACCTTTTTCCCTCACTCCATCTACCTTTCTTTAGATTCTGATATGTGCCAATGGAAAGATTCTCATATCAGTGGGTTTGGGATACATTTTGAACTCTAAATCTATTGGCCGTTAATGTTTCTAAAATGTTAAACGGACCTTAAAACTTAGGTGTCAGTTTGTAATTTAGACCTTTACGTACGTATACTTGTATGTATACCTTATCGCCCATGGCATATGTTCTAGTTGGCTTAGCTATTTCATCATGATTTCTTTTCATTATAATTTGTGCTTCTTCTAGATTCCTTACGAGTATTTATATCGCTTATGCTTGCATCCATAACATCCTTTAGAGGATTTGATAAATTGGTTGTAGGCGTTAATACATGGAAAGGTGTTCTAGCTGGGGATACCGTACAGTGCCTCGTGCGGTGTCCATTTTAATAGACAACATGATATTGAGTGATTAAGTGTGCTTAGTACCGCAGGTATGGCAATGTCCCAGTTGGGGTCTGCCCCCCCTAAGGTGACCCTTAAAATGTTTAAAACCTTACGATTTGGCCCTTTCCACTAGCCCATTAGACTCTGGGTGATAGATCATGGTATTGATTTTCTTTATGCAAAGGAATTCGCACAAGGAGTTAAGGAAATGATTATTGAACTCCCCGCACCCGAGTCCGATATGACTGTGTGTGGAATTCCATGTTTACAATGTAGCACTCGTAAAACTTCCTAGCGCTTCAACTGCGGTTTTTGTTTAAGCGCTATCAGTTCTGTATATCGCGTCAAGGCATCTATGATTACTAGGAGGTGCTTATTTCCTCTGTCTGACTCATAAAACCCTGTTAATAAATCTAGGTGTACTCTTTCAAAGGGTTGATTTGGCATGGGGTCCCAAGCCCCTAGGCTGACAGGTGTCTTCGTGTGCCCATTTGTATTCTTGACAAGTGCGACAATTAGCTATGTGCCTTTTTTATATCTGTAAGCATCGTATGCCAATAAAATAAAGATTTGGCTTTCTGTGACATGGAAAAACCCAAAAACCCGGGTACCCATGCAGTGGATTTTCATGCAACCATTTTAAGACAGTGGGTATGAGTGAGATAGGTACCACCACCTGGTTGTTATTCAACTGTGGTGTGTTGCGGGTTTTCCTCGTCACGGATCTACACAGATATTATCTTTGATTATATAATTCTGCTGCTTATACTTTATATATTCTTTTTCCTTCGGATTTCCGTTTAAAAAAAACGCATTTATGATTTTTTCTATTTGCTGATCTTTTCTTTGTTCCGTCTGCAATAGTTCAGCACTCCAGCCCAGATCTTCCTGTTCAGATATAGTTTTAACAATGGGCGTGGAGGTTGAGATATCTATTAATTCAGCTAATGGCTCTGTACAAGATGATGAGGGTTTGCGTGATAATGCGTCAGCAATGATATTTGCTTTCCCAGGCCCTAAACCTACCCGATCCTCGCGCCAAAGTCTTGGATGATCATATATGCCACCGAGTTCGCTTAGGGCTGTGACTAAAGCCTTTAAAGAAGTCGGTTAGGGGCTTATGATCAGTGAGAACCTTGACGGGATAACCGTATATTATGAACTTAAAATGCACTAGTGAATTAAAAATAGCGAGCCCTTCCTTGTCTATTACTGCATATTTACTTTCGGAAGGTCTCAGTTTACGTGAATAAAAAGCTATAGGGAAAAACTGTTTATCATATTGTTGAAGCAATACAACCACCTACTTCTAGGTCTGAGGCGTCTGTTGCAAATAAAGAATTCCTTACCGAAGTCAGGAAATTTCAAGATAGGAGAACTACACAGTTCATCTTTCAATGTATCGAACGCCTGTTTGATGTTTTTCAGACCATATGAAATCTACTCCCTTCTTTATAAGATCGGTTTAGGGGAGCGGCTATGATGGAGTAGTTCCTAATGAACCTCCTATAGTACCCGCTACAAAACCCTAGAAATTGCTGTATTCCCTTGACGTTTGTAGGTATCGGGAAGTTACGGATAGCCGATACCTTATCATGGACTACTTTAAGACCTTGACTAGACACCTTGAAACCTAAATAGACTAGTTCTGTTTTTAAAATTCACTTACTTACTTATCTTTACCCTTAGGTTATGCTGCCTTAGTCTTTGTAGCACTAACTCTAATTTACGTAGATGTTCTTCTAAGGTATTAGAAAAGATTACTTGGTACTTCCATATAGGCATGTAGGATATCTCCTAACAAGTCTCCCAAACACAATGTTTATCATTCTAGTAAAATTATAGGAGCAACAAACCTAAACCAAAAGGCATACGCAAAAATTCATAATGTCCCCTGGCTGTGCTGAAGGCAGTGTATGGGATACTCTCTTCTTCCAACAGAATCTGATGGAAGCCTTTTAGTAAGTCCAAACTGGTAAAATATTTGTTCTGACCTAGTAAAGATAGAATATCATCAGTACATGGCACTGGGAATCGGTCAGGGATTGTTTCCTCATTTAAGCGACGAAAATCGACGCATATCCGCCAAGTTCAATCTTTTTTCGGTACTACTATTAACGGAAATTAATAAGGGCTTTTTGATTTCCTAATGACTCCTTCTTTTAGCATTTTACCTACTTCCTCAGTTATCTCATTCTGGAATTTCATAGGAGTCTGTACGAAGGTACATAGATTACTTTCTGTTTGTCCTTTAACCTTATTTGATGCTCGATGACATCCGTTTTTCCTAAGGTTCCATCCGTAGTGGAAAAAACATCATGATATTCAGTTAAAAGATTCAAAAATTTCTGCTGAATTTCTTCTTCTTGAATGTCCTTATTGATTTTATTTTTTATAGATTGCAAAAGGGATTCATCCGCAACTGACTGAGCGTGATTGATCTCAGCTACGGTAAGAATGTGATGTTTATAAACTTCCACATCCAAGATATGTTGATTTTTGTGGATTACTAAAGTGGTATTTCAAATGATTACAGACTTCGATGTTACATTGTTGTTGTGAGCCGACTGTATAAATGGGCTTGTGTGACGGATAATCCGTGTGTTTTCAGAGTGTCGGAAAGGATTAACATTTCAGATCCCGGCAAGGTTTTCTTTACACGCACTAATATGTTCGAAGTTACGTTCGGCTTGAGAGTTTGCGTGCAAGCTGATATTACGGGTGAGCGAGAATTCTGTTGGGTCGCGTGAATTATTTCTTGGTTCATGAGACAAGTGATTGGTTCTTCGATATATGTTACTACTCTTTCTGTCTCCTTATTATCTAAAACTGATTTTAGGGTATTAGAAGACTTATAGAATTTTCCTTTGATATACACACCGTGTTTTGCAGGGGCTAATGTAATGTTTTGATTGCCCTAGACGGGTATCCGATAATTACTGGCGGGATACTATTAATGTTTTGTACAAATGACAAAGGTAATCGGAAAAAACGTGCGCTTACCGACCTTGTACTGAACATGAGTTTTACTCCTACCACATTTAATTCATTATTTCCTATACCCGAGAGTCTTACTCCGGACTTCTCTATAGGGAAGTTTGAAAAGAGTAAATGATGAGTCCTCAAATCCATGATATTACGTGGACTACCAGAATCAAAGAACAAAGTAAATGACTTATGGTCCAAATTTAATGCATGTAAGGTTGTCGTAACTCATCTTGACTTATAATTGCATGAATTTGTTGCAAATCTACGGGAACCTGCTCAGATTTTTTGGATTCGGCCGTGTGTTTCATAGGAAAATCGATTGCCTCACAATGATCTGATAAATGATTAAACTGATTATTTGATCAAAACAAAAGATTGATATGGATGACCCAACATCGTCCTCTCCCCCCCTGGAGCTAACTACGTGTATTTGCTTTGTTTTGCACTCCTTGGAAATTCGCTTGACCTTGCAAGCTCTTGCTAGACGGCCCAGGAACAGAGGTACCTGAAGCACGATTTGTTTGTTTCTGCCGTTGAGCAGCATTACCGTTTGCTTGTTTCTTTTTATAGTACTGCTGAGGACCCTTCTTTTTGTTTTCATTGGCAACTTTGCGTGTTTTTTGTAGATTCTGCTGTTGATTCCGCGAGAAGCAACGATTATAATGAATGAGTGGAACTATTATGTATTGAACAAAAACGCGTCCGACTGTCTGAAATCATGTGACCTGGTCGTTTACAGTTATAACAAACCATCCCTGCAGCTTGATTATTATTATGGACCACGTTTACTTGTTGTGGTTTATTCTCATTTTTGCAAAAACTTGAGTAAGCGAGGGGATCAAGGTCAGTACATTTAGACATGTGTTTTTTTATTTGTTTATACACATCTAATTCCGTACTGTTGGGCTGCAGTTTTTGTCAAAACACCGCACTAAAGCTTCAGGCAACATGGCTGTAATGCTCGTGAGGTAAATGAGATGGATAAAATCTTTCACGGCAATTCTGGCACTTGTAACCCACCCGGAGTTACTTAAACTATCTTGATATTCATTTAGCCGGTCGGCAATTAGCGCCGACCCGCCCCTCGAACAACATTAAGCCTGAGTCAATAGAGGCTTGGTTAAGGATATTTCTTAAAGCCAGTACTACGTCTAAAGCCTCTTCACCGCCATACACGGCACGTAACCTAATTTTGAACTCGTCCCATGTAGCCGCCTCTTGAAAGAAACACCTTGAAGCTTTTGGCTTCCTGTAATTGTACAGCTGGGTCTGTGATGCTTTTTGCATTTAAATGAGCGTCTACAGATGAGATCCATGCCTCAACATTTTGAGGCAGGAACCCATTGACCCGACCTTGAAAAGGGACAATTGCTGACCTCGCGCTAACGAGCGTCACAACATTCGGGTTGCCAGCCGCAGTAGTTGCCATGTTCACTTTTACTTTTTTCTTATCACTCCTATTCCTTGCGGTCCTATCAAAATATCTATAAAGAATACACTCGACCACTACGGGTAACGCATATGCAATATACTGTATAAATGTGCTGCAAGTAATAGGAAATCCCCCAAAAAAAGAATACTATTAATACAGGTAATTTGATAAAGATATTATACGGAGAACTCCTGGAAGAAAAAACGATTAGCAACAACGAGAAAAAAAAAGTCTGCGGGCGAGAACTCGTAGTTGAAGATTGATTCCTGTAATGAATGAATATTAAGACTATATAACTCACCCCCAGAATACTGGACGATCGACTCTTGATGAACAACACTTCACTGAGAAAAAACCTGAATAGATAAAAGTTCTACTTAGCTCTGGTTTATATGGGGATAGATTGTTGACATCCGATGACGT
>NC_087216.1:70695362-70700362 GCF_015104395.2 Macrobrachium nipponense | reverse complement strand
TTAATTACGCTTTTAAGGCTGTTAAGTATTAAACGTAGGTCAGTTTTCTCTCACTCCTCCTCAGAGGCACTTAGGCATTTATTAAGTAGGGTAGAATATAGTATTAATACTGCTGAAAGGGTTAGTTTCTTAGGAAAGATTGGAGTGGAATGTTCTTCCGAATAAAGTATTAAATCCAGTTAGAGGAGAAAAGGTTAATGCACGCTCCGGGTTTCAGATATAGTTGGTCAGTCTTACTAGTCTTATTCTCTAGCGGTATCTCTCTCTCTCTCTCTCTCTCTCTCTCTCTCTCTCTCTCTCACACACACACACACAAACACACACACACTTTCAGTCAATGATGGTCAGTCTTACTAATTTTAGTCTCTCACACAAGCTGCGTCCACATTTGGTGATTTTTGTCTTATTTATGTGATTGTCTCCTGGATAATTCTGTTTACTTTCCAAATATCACATTTTCATTCAATTACATTTTCGACCAAATCTTTATCATTTGCTGTTGAGACCGCAAATCGTAGTGTCGTTTCTTGTTGTTAATAATCACATAGAACAGTTTATATTTAGGAATGAAAAAACGGCCATGATAAAATTTACAAAAGAAATAAATGTCAATTTGTTATTATGTCTCAGAGGCCCCTATTATTCTGTGGAAGCTGGCGTTGCATGCACACAGACTGTCAGACCTTCCACGCACGAGTTATGATAATAATAATAATGAGGCAAGACTTTTAGGTATTTACATAATAATAATACTATTATCATTCTTTCAATAATCAGTGAACGGCTGTACAACTACCTAGTAGATACAAACACCATCCCCCACCAACGGAAAGGCTGCAGAAGGAAATGTAGGGACACAAAAGACCAGCTCCTGATAGACAAAATGCTATGAAGCTAGTAAGAAGGAAAACAACCTAAGCATGGCATGGATTGACTACAGGCAAGTCTTCGATATGATATCAGACGCATGGCTAATAGAATGCCTGAAAATATATGGGGCAGAGGAAAATACCATCAGCTTCCAAAAATACAATGTGCAACTTAAATACAGTACTTACAAACTCTAAGATACGACTATCAAAGGTTAACATCAGGAGAGGGATCTCTCAAGGTGACTCACTGTCCCCACTTTTCTTCGTAGTAGCCATGATCCCCATGCCAAAAGTACTACAGAAGATGGATGACGGGTACCAACCCAAGAAAGGAGGCAATAGAATTAACCAACTGATGTTCATGGACGACATCAAGCTGTATGAGAAGAGCACCAAGGAAATAGATACCCTAATTCAGACTGTAAGGACTGTATCTGGGGGCGTCTGAATGGAATTTGGTATAGGAAAATGTGCCTTGGTCAACATACAAAAAGGCAAAGTAACAAGGACTGAAGGGATAAAACTACCAGATGTGAATAGCATGAAGTGCATAGATAAGACACGATACAAATACCTGGGAATAATAGGAGAGGATATTAAACACCAAGAGATGAAGGACACTATCAGGAAAGAATATATGCAGACACTTGAGGCGATATTAAAGTCAAAACTCAATGCCGGAAATATGATGAAAGCAATAAACATGGGCAGTACCAGTAATCAGATACATCACCGTAGTGGAGTGGACGAAGGCTGAACTCTGCAGCATAGACCAGTAAACTAGGAAACACATGACAATACCCAAAGCACTAGACCCAAGAGCAAATACAGACAGATTATACATAACACGAAAGGAAGGAGGGAGAGGGCTACTAAGCATAGTGGGCTGCGTTAACATCGAGAACAGAGCACTGGGGCAATGCCTGAAAATCAGTGAAGACGAGTGGCTAAGGAGTGCATGGGAAGAAAGACTGATAAAAATAGATGAATACACAGAAATATACAAAGACAGGATAATGAAAATCAGGACAGAGAAATAGCGCAGCAAACCAATGCGTGGACAGTCCATGAGACAGACTAAAGAACTGGCCACAAGTGAAACATGGCAAAGGCTACAGAGGAGAGAACTCAAGAAGGAAACAGAAGGAATGCTAACAGCGGCACAAGATTAGGCTCCAAGAACTAGATATGTTCAAAGAATGATAAATGGAAATAAGATCTCACCCATATGCAAGAAGTGCAATATGAAAGGCGAGACCATAAACCACATAGCAAGTGAATGTTCAGCACTTGCACAGAACCAATACAACAAGAGGCATGATTCAGTAGTAAAAGCCCTCCACTGGAGCCTAAGCAAGAAACACCTGCTACCTTGCAGTAATAAGTGTCATGGGCACCAACCTGAGGGATTGATAGACAATGGTCAGGCAAAGATCCTCTGGGACTATGGTATCAGAACAGATAGGGTGATACGTGAAAATAGACCACACTTGACGCTGATTGACAAAATAAAGAAGAAATTATCACTCAATGATGTCGCATTACCATGGAAACCAGATTGGACGAGAGAGGGAGAAAAAATTATAAGTATCAAGACCTGAAAATTGAAATAAGACAGATATGGGATATATCAGTGGAAATTGTACCCATAATCATAGGAACACTTGGCAGGATCCTAGGATTCCCTGAAAAGGAACCTGGGAAAACTAGATGGCGAAGTAGCTCCAGGACTCATGCAAAAGAGTGTGCTACTAGAAACAGTGCATATAGTGAGAAAAATTATGGACTCCTAAGGAGGCATGATGCAACCCGGAACCCCACACTATAAATACCACTCAGTCGAATAGGATGACGAAAAAAATAATAATATTATTTTTGTAAATATCTATAATCCCTTTCGCTGTCAAATAAACATTAGTCTCTTTGTCCTTAGGAACATTAGACTAAAGTTTATCATATCCACATAAATGTTATCATCATATTGTTTTAACACATTTTCATTTCTCGTTTGTTACGGGAGTCTCTCTTTGGTCTTTTTGAAGTCTATTTTTGAAGTTCTGTTTTACTCCGTGTTATCTAAACGATAATATGCAATATCTTTATGATACGTGATTCACCAGACCTTTTGCATTTTTATTACCTTTCTGCTCAAGGCTCCACAAACTTAACAAAGATATTATTATTATTATTATCATTATTATTATTATTTTGTTAAAGAGGATGGCAGCATCAGTGGCCTGATTATGAAGAAAAATCCGGCCCCCGTGGTGCAGGACCCTCTCAAGAAAACCAACGTTGTCTACCAATACAAATTCCCTGTCCCCGGGAATGCCCCGGCGCCTACATTGGCATGACAACGATGCGATTTTCCAAGAGGATATCCTGCCACGCTCAGGAAGGCGCCATCCATAATCATGCTAAAAACGTCCACAATACCAGGATAACTCGAAAGAACATTATTCCTAATATCGGAATTATCGATAAGGCGGCAGAGCACTGTCGCCTCCGCCTCTTGGAGGCCCTACACATCGGGAAGGAGAGACCCAGCCTCAACACCACTCAAGAGACTTCACTCCTCCCGACGGTGGCGCGTAGGGCGCCGCCCGCCAGCAACCCAGAGCCGATCGAACGGACCAATCAGGTGCCCCTATCTACCGGCAATGACCTTCCCAATACTACGCTCCCGGTCTCCATCGTCCGCACGCGAAGAACAGTGCGAGCTTCCACCTCTGCAAGACAGCTTGACTTAAGGACTTATCCTCTTTTTAGCCAATGAAAACTCAGCGCTCACCAGTCAGAGCACCCGGGACACAATAAATACCGCCGAACGACCCCATTCCAATCAGTTCATGCTCACCCTTCCTTGAAAATGAACCGATGATACGGTTGGAAACGTTGGAATACCGTTACGCCCTTAGACAACGTCCAGACTAAGATTTGTTAACCCTACGGCGACCACACGCCACTTTTGTTATCATATCAATAGATTAGTATTTTTAGAAAACATTTCTTTAACCAAGATATGAACATCGGCCAGCTATTCGCAAATATCAGCCCTGATGAGAAGAGATAATACGAAGAATAGAAAAGACCATATATAAAATCAATTCCACTGATGCTACCATCCTCTTTAACAAAACATGTTTGAGAGAGGGTCTCCTACCCTCATATTATTATTATTATTATTATTATTATTATTATTATTATTATTATTATTATTATTATTATCTGTCTTTTTTTCATTCTTTCTCTTCTTAAACCAAATTAATCACTATCCTGGTGATAGAAATAACTTTTACTAATCTTAATATGGGTAAATGAGTCAATTAAAATATTTTATATTCTATTGTGCTCTGTCTTTTGGAGGATGGAGGATCCCATCTGTCTCTCTCTTTCTCAGCTAATCACTCGTTCTTTTCATTTTAGCGTAACTTTAACAATTCCTTTAATGAGATGCGCGGGCATTTGACTACATAAATAACCCCTGAGGAAATTCCGCTTCACTCTGAATAATAAAGTACTTGGAATTAAATACTATTCGTCTTATTACGAATTCCAGAAGTAGAATCTCGCAATGAGAAAAGATTCAGTGGCATGTTAAGCCAGACTGGGGACCGCAGAGTGATTTGATTGCCATAAATGGCAGGGGGGATAAAAAAAAAGTGGATAGAAGTAGAATATGGATGAAACGTAAAGGGTACCTTTGCTCTTTTGTGAGGCCGAATGGCTTCATCAATGACCTATTGAATTCTGTCGAATCAAATAGGCACCGATGAAGAGAATCTATATTCACTTTGTGGATTCATGGATCGGAGCCCAGAGAAAATTGGGTATGGGGAGAAAGATGGAGGAATCTCCGCCTTATTTCGCTCAGCTCTAAGGTGAATATTTCTTTGCAAGAACAGATTTCGATTTTTGGTATTATTTCAGGGGTTTCGCGCGCTCTGAGAAAAATAAATAATAAGAGGTTAATGAAAAGATAATGGATGTGTATTTGTATGTACATCTCTCTTTATCAGCCTTTCCATTAAGTTGATAAAATTTGGAAAATATGGGATGCAAGAATTTGAATTTCCAATCACTGTGTTGATAACATGTTAGATAAACCTTTTTAAACATGTCTCTTCA
>NC_087216.1:70655362-70687862 GCF_015104395.2 Macrobrachium nipponense | reverse complement strand
CTGATAAATCCAATAGTTTAGTGGTTCTTGACAAACTGACTACACATCACGCATGCATACTTTACTAGAGGATGAAATAACTTACAAAAAACTCGCAAAAATCCGTTGGACCAAGTAATAAAAAACTTTAATATCAATATCAAACAAATTCTTAAAGATAAAAAAGAACTTTTGTGTCAGTTAACTGTAAAGTGTCCCTCATTACCTTATTTATACGGCCTAGTCAAAACTCATAAGGAAAACAAACCTATGCGCCCAATTATTAGTAACTGTAGGATCAATTGCTTATAAACTATCTAAATATCTTACTAATCTTGTTATCCCCGCTACTAGGAACTGTATCTAATTCACACATCCGGAAATCTCTTGATCTTGTGGAAAAATTAAATAACATTGTCCTAAACCCTAGCGATATTTTTGTCAGTTTTGATGTATGTTCTTTGTTTACAAAAGTCCCTATTGACTCTGTGCTAGAAATATTTAAGTAATGAACTTGTACTGCATGAATTGCCTATGTCCGTTAGTCACATAATTTCCTTTATTAAGTTATGTATTTGCGATTGCAGATTTATTTTTAATGGAGAATATTACCAACAAATATTTGGTATGGCCATGGGTAACCCTTTATCACCTCTCCTTTCAAACTTATATATGGAATTTTTTGAGAGAACAACACTCCCGAATATCACACTTATCCCCTTAAAATGGTACCTGGACATGTCGATGATATCTTAGTAGTCTTACCTGGTGGTATCGATGTAAATGATTTACTGTCTAAATTGAATAATTTAGTGCCATCGCCATAAAATTCCACTGTTGAAATTGAAAATAACAATGTCATCCCTTTCCTAGATGTATTAATACATAGAGAATCTTTCCAATGCAAATTCAGTATATAGAAAACCCACAAATAATTTAACATATGTACATTTTTACTCTGCCACCATCTTAATATTAAAATTTCTATTTTTTCTTCTATGTTCCTACCGCTATGCGTATCACAATACCTGGACCAGGAAATAGAATACATAAAAAAGATAGGAAACGATCTCTGCTACCCACCTCATTTAATTGATTTATGTTATCAAAACAAAAAGCTCATAAAAGTTTATAATGTTGCTATTAATGAAAAAGAAATCCCTAAAAATGAACTTAGCTTACCTTATTTTCGTGGATTTGAAACCATAAAATCAATATTTAAATCGTTTAATGTTAATGTAGTGTTCTCTTATAACAATACCATTAAAGATATACTAATTAAGAATCGTCCCGTAACAAATAACAACATCATTTACAAAATTCCTTGTAAGGATTGCCCATCGTTTTACGTTGGTCAGTCCAGTAAAAATTTATGTGTTCGGATTAAGCAACATATGTATTCAGTTAGAACAGCCCAGACTTCAAATGCACTGTTTTATCCATCTGAGTGAAAAATCTCATTGTATTAATTGGGGTTACACCTCGGTAATTGCTAGATCTAATGATTACGTTTCAAGAAATTTACTGGAATCGCAATTATACAAATCACTAATAAAAACAACCTAAATCTTAGTCTGGGAATGTACCATTTGGACCCATATATTTTGTAAGATGTTCATGAAAGACCTCAAAATAAATGAACAACTAATAAATTAGTCCCACAGTATATAGTTATAATTCTCATCTCTCTCATCAATCTCTCTCTCTCTCTCTCTCTCGCTCTCTCTCGCTATCTCTTCTCCCTCTTTCTCTTGCTCGATATATATATATATATATATATATATATATATATATATATATATATATATATATTTATATATATATATATATATATATATATACTATATATATATATATATATATATATATATATATATATTTTTCTTTCTTTCGTCTTTTCATTAATAATCATTTTTGATGGGAAAATTTTGTTTGTGTCAAAAATTCATGATATTAAATTGTATAAGATCCCGTGTTGTTTTTCAAAATGTACTGTTTTTCTGGAAGAATCACTTATTTACTGCGGGTTTCCTTCAAGGTGTGGCTAGCCTATGACTCCTCCTCCTCTCTGTAGAGTGAAAGTCGCCCTTATGGCTAATCTGGCAGTGTCAGTTTTGTATATTAAGCCTTCTTTTGACTATGGTGTTTCTTTGTAAAATCAGTATGCCTCAGTAAAGGGTCCGAATAGGACCGAAAGTACTTGGCTAACTCGTTTTTTCATTTTTTTTCCTTCGTGGCAAAAATACCTTTATTTATACATACCATCACGTTTTATATACTTCGTGATCAATTTATTCATATATATATATATATATATATATATATATATATATATATATATATATATATATATATTTATATATATATATATATATATATATATATATATATATATATATATACATATATATATATTGCTCAAGATTTTAAGCCAGAACCAAGGAAAGTAAGGTCTCATACCAGTTTCAGTCACCCTTGTCAATATGCACGTTGCCCTTTGAACTGAGAGCATCCGTTATCTAGAAAAAGCTATCTCTTTTCCCATTGGCTGTCGGAATTACCCCCCACAGTGACGAGGACGGTTTGTACCAGGAGCAAATTTTTAAAGGGGCAGAAGCCAGCTGCTCATCCTCAGAAAGAAACCTGGAACTAAGAGAGGTCAGACACTCCTGTGATCTTGTCCTGCAGACAATGGCTTCACCCCTGTCTCCTCCCCTGCTTCTGGGAAGGTCCAAGTATATTTTTTTATCGTCCATATTGCACAGAAATATAAAGCAGAAGCAGACGTTCCAATCCCAGGATTTCCAGGTACTGTGAGAGTAAATTCCAGTACAGCCAGGGAATTGTTTTACCTTGGTCTGTATTTTATTTCCATTTTTCCATATAACGCCTCATTACAATAGGATTTCCTCATACATATCATTTAAAGATATTTTTCGAAGACCAAGACATACCTCTCTCTCTCTCTCTCTCTCTCTCTCTCTCTCTCTCTCTCTCTCTCTTTCTATGTATCTATCTATATACCTACCTATCTATCCAGCCGGAGGCAAAGCACGTTCCAAACAATCGACACAAGTGGTTAAGTAACTTAATGAGTTAGTCCCCCAGGGTTCCAATATTTTTGCGGGGGGGGGGGGGGGTCCTTTTTTTTTTGGGGGGGGGGGGGGGGGGGGGGGAGGGGGGGGGGGGGGCAGTCCCCAATAGGCAGGGTTCAAATAAAAAAAATAAGCGGCGCTGGGGGGGGGGGGGGGGGGAGGCAGTCATGGCACAAGGTATTAAATGGAACGAAAAAGGAAATACAAATATAAACTAACAGAAATACTTCAAATGGTTATCCTTGTCCTTTGCGTCAGATCTGTAAAAAAAAAAAAAAAAAAAAAAATTATGGTGTGCATTTTCGGAGTCATGTCCCCGTGGTGGCCTGTCCTATTGCTTGCCAGACGCACGATTATGGCTAACCTTAACCTTAAATAAAAATAAAGACTACTGAGGCTAGAGGGTTGCAATCTGGTAGGTGTGATGATTGGAAGGGGAATGATGAACACACCCATTTGCAGCCCTCTAGCCTCAGTAGTTGTTCAGATCTGAGGGCGGAGAGAAAAAGTGCGGATGGACAGACAAAGCATCTCAACAGTTTTCTCTTACAGAGAACTAAAAGTGATGTTAAATTTCGTATAATCAGATGCTCGTATAGGATCACTTATGATCAGGAATGTTATAACCTCCTAATTTACCCGTAGAATATTTCTTATAGGGATTAAACACTCTGGATTGTGAAAGTGACTTGATTAGTTCACACATGGAAATGGAACTCCCTGCATATCAGATTACAATGAATTGGTTAGGAATTATAGCATACTTAATACGGAAATACATGCATTGAATTTTGAAGAAAATAACTCAAAATGCAAAGCGAATACACCGGTTTAAAACATGGACTCTTATTTCTCATCCATAGCCCATCTATAAATGCTAAAAAAATACAAATCTAACTTGGTTTTAGTTTTCAAACTCGTTCCAAAAAACATGATTTATTTATCCTTAATGCTGGGGGTCCTTCTTTAGATGAAATGTGCTCTTTATATTATTTAACTTTGAAAATTTTATTGACCTAAAATCAATGAAGATACACTATTTTATTCTTAACACCTAACAAATGACAGAAATTAGGTTTTTACGGTTTTTTTTTTGTTATTGAATTGCCTTTTGAACAGAAAAAATATTTTCATATCATACTAAACTTTGCCTCAAACGATGGAAGCCCCACGTGTAAGTCTCTTTCCCAGCTAATAAAGTGTACCCGATCAAAAAAAAAATAAAAGATCAGATGAACAGTATTACATCTACGCTCTTCCTTGCAAGATGAAAATCACATTCTCATATCTTTAAGCGATTAATTATTACCCTGTAACCCAACTGCACATATTCATTTACTCAACTGGAAAAGGATTCTTTAAACGAGAGAAGAAGCTTAAGATGAAGAAAATTCCTCGAAGTAAAAGGCCACTTTGCTCCACGACCCTTATGAGAGCGGAGAGAGGAACTAATGACATCAATTACCTCAGGGAAAGAAAGAGGTTGAATTCCTTCACAGGAAAACCTTGGATTTCCTGCTCCAGTTTTTGTTCCTATCAGAGGAAATGAAGCCAAATAAGACAAGGACTGAATGCAGGAAAAGTGCTATAAAATGGCCGGACAGGTTCTTCATTAGATGCAAACATCTATACTTCAAGCATACTGAGACATTATATATATATATATATATATATATATATATATATATATATATATATATATATATATATATATACTATATATATATATATATACTATATATATATATATATATATATATATATACATATATACTATATATATATATATATATATATATATATGTATATATATATATATATATATATATATATATATATATATATATATATATATATATATATATATATATATATACATATACATTAATTTGTGTGAGCGTGTGTGAGTGTATGTGTGTTATGTATCAACTATAGAGGCCTTTTAAGGTTTTCAATATTTTTGAAGCAGATATTTCAGGAAAATGTAACGGGATAAACCGTGAAATGTATTAGAGCCAAATACAGGTTCACTGGACAACAGGCTTCGTCAGTTCAAAGGGAAAAGGTTCCGTTTATGAAGATAAAAAATTAATCCTTAATATAGCAGCGAATCTGTCACTCTGTCTCTGTCTGTCTGTTTGTCTGTCAGTTGTTAGTCTGCCTTTTCAGTTTCTACATCCTTTAAAAGAAACGCTTGTATTATAAGTTAACATCCCACTCACACATTCTAGACACGACCTACCAGTACCATGTCGCACTAATATCAAGGCTCATATGAAGTAACCGTTTTTTTCTTAACTGAATATCCTAAAAATTGTATATAAAAACATGTCACATATCCTAAAGAACGCTGCGTAAAGGCTAAAAGAATGATCGCGCTTTCCTAGATACAGTGGGGGGAGGCAGGCGGAGAGAGACTGCATTTATTCTTTATCATGATAACGAGAATGCTAAGCGTTGGACGCACGCAAATTCACCCCACTAACTGAGCCCAGCGGTTCATATATTCATTTCCTGCTTCGTAAGTTTACACCTTTTCTTTCCTCCATTCTGAGGTTTACTTTTTATTTTGGGATATTTTATATTTTCGCTTCGCGTTCCCCTTTGCTTGTTCGTCCAGAGCTGCTTAAGAATTTGCTCTTGAGAATTTGCTTAAGAATTTTTTTCTTTTAGGTTTTTTGAGTAACAAAATTTTTAATCTTACGAACAGGAAACCGAGACCGAAATTTCTCTCTCCTCTCTCTCTCTCTCTCTCTCTCTCTCGCTCTCTCTCTCAACAAAATTACTCAGCAATACCCATCAATCAACAACTTGAGAAAACAGTAAGTATGCAAGACAATTCTCTCTCTCTCTCTCTCTCTCTCTCTCTCTCTCTCTCTCTCTCTCTCTCTCTCTCGTTCTGTTGGAAGAAATAAAAAAAAAAATTAGTTCAATGAAGTTCATAAGTACAAATTCACTCCGGAAATCCCTTCCACTAGAGAGAGACACAACAAGATGAAAAGGCCTTTTCAGGTCGCCGAATAAATTCACACGAAAAAAAAAACTGCCAGTTTGATTTAGGGAGGGAGGATCCCTTTAGATAAATGTGACTTTTGAGACGTAAATATATATATATATATATATATATATATATATATATATATATATATATATATATATATATATATATATATATATGTGTGTGTGTGTGTGTGTGTGTGTGTGTGTGTGTGTGTGTGTGTATGTATGTATGTATGTATATATAATGTGTGTGCATGTTCTACGAAGTTAAACCTTTTAATTACGAGCGAGGCAAAGTCATTACCGGAAGCGGGTTCATTTCAGCCCGGACCTAATGCTCTACAAATGCCAATAGATCCAAAAGTTTTGACGATAAAAGAACATGTTTTTCGGCAGATAAAATCTTATTCCTTTAAATTTCATCCCATATAAGATTTTCGTTTTAAAACTATCGTATTCCAAATTGAATTATGTTTTATTATTGCATTATAACTGTCTCAAATTGATGATTTCAGCACCAAATTCGACAGTTTTCTCGAATACTAAGCTCAGTTAAACTATGTCTTCTCGCCTTTGCTATAAAGAAGCATTTCGCATTGTATCGTTTGTCATATGATTAGCAGTCTGATGTTGGATAGACTAGCTGCAATCCAATTAACGATAACTTCGATGTAGAAGAGTGTCCCGAGATACCCAGTTAACCCTTTGATGGCTTAGCTTGAAGCTTCGCGAGTTCATCGCCTGTAGGGCGCCCTGTTGGTATTGAGTATCGCATATTATTTAGAATTCTGTCCCATTGTCAATCATATTCATGAATTTACTGAATTACAAATCACCCCTCATTGTCCATGAAGGTACATTTAAATGTACCTGATAACTCTGTTTCATGCTTTGTAATAAAGGAAGCATTTCCCAGCGTTTAGTTACTTTAGTATAAGTGGAGAAAGTTGAAAGTGACGCTAACGGGTTAACTAACGTAAGCGTCGACATGCTTGTGCGATTGTCAAAGCTTTTCTCCAACCAAAATTTTGTGGCAGCTCAAAAATCTCGGGAACAGAAAAAAAGTCCCTTTGCGGATGATTGCGGATGTTGGCCGACTGATACAAGCAAGTATTACGAATATTGCGGATGTTGACCGAATATCTACCAATTTGTGCGCAATTCATCCTAAACGCCCAGTGGGACCGGGCACTTAATGGGGAAGCAAGAGGCCTGTTGCGGACCATCGCACTAACAACAACCAACCCTGCCCGAAAGCTGAGCTTACTGAGCGAACCTTGTGCAAATTATAATAATAATAATTATTAATAATCATAATGAGAGAAAATTGTCCGTTTTGATGGTATACTGCAACCCATTCCACATTCCCAGGCAACCTCGCCCCATTCTGCGGCCCACGTATACACTTAAATAAATGTCTGATTTAGTATATAATCCTAAAGTCAAAAACCCTTATCCAGCGTTATTCAAACCTCATCTGTCACCAACTTTCTTTCAAAAATATTCGACGGAAGGATAAGAACGAGAAAGGCATAACAGTATTGACGCATTAGGTAACCTTCAATTAAACAAATCATTCGAATAACCCCCAACAAAGCAGAGCAGAGACACTGGGTCTGTGTTAAGTCTGGTAAATTGTAAAGATCCTGTTAAACGAAAATAATGGAATGCGACAAGTGGAAATCGTGAACCTCATTACTTGGGTTTCGACTGGAAATCCTGGCGAGGTTCTTGACGTCCAAAAATCTTGTCAACACAAGTTTTCATTCCTTTGTGGTTATTCATTTCTTTTCTTCCCAATTACGTAAGTTCCCCGTTGGACGAGTGGATTTCACGCTCGGCTACCAATCCGGTGGTCCGAAGCTCGATTCTCGGCTGCGGGCAACGTGGAACCAGAGGAATTTTTTTCTGTTGATAGAAATTCATTTCTCGATATAATGTGGTTCGGATCCCAGCTTCTTTAGGTCCCGTTGATATGTAACCAATTGGTTCCTAGCAACGTAAAAATATCTAATCCTTCGGGCCAGCCCTAGGAGAGCTGTTAACCAGCTCAGTCGTCTGGTATAACTAAGATATACTTAATTTTTCCCAGTTACGTTTTCGGATGATTTTACGGATGAGTTTTTGACCCGAAGGCGAATGGGAGTGATGGATAAATAGGCCTCTAGTTCTCTGCTTCGGTAGAGACTTTAAAGGATGTCCTTCTTAGACTTTGAATATATTACCTACTGATAAAGCAATTTGCTAAGGAGACTTTGAAACACTAATCACCCCCTCCTCCCCGAATCTGGTGAAGAAGGCGAGACTGCGTCACAATGAGACCTGACAGCTGTCGGAGCAACAGTCAGAAATCTATCCCTTCATGCTTTCCACATAAACTCTCTATTAACTATATTACCCACACTGATGTCAAACATTAAAATGCATTTATGTTCTTTAAAAAATTAATGATATTCTATTGACTATAAACAGAATATTTAACCAAACGTTAAACTTACATTTTTCCAAAGGTTTTGTTTTAAGCAATTTAATTAATTGTCTCATCGTAATGTACATGCAGACACTATTATTATTATTATTATTATTATTATTATTATTATTATTATTATTATTATTATTCAGAATATGAACCCTATTTACTATTACTATTAAGAAACTGAAGCCTATTCCTTCGGAACAAGCCCACAGGCGCCACTCACCTATAATTCAAGCTTCGGAAGAATATGGTGTTCATTTGACAGAAGTAACAGAAAGAAATAGAGAACACACAAAGAAGAGATCAGTTATTAGAAAAAAACTAACAAATTAATAAATAAATAGATACATATTTAAGTCGATGTTTAAAATAGAAGGCAAGTTGTCTTGAGGCAGAAGTAATTTATTGCATCTTCCCTTGAGCTTCTGAGGTTCCAGCTGCGCCACATCCTCAGGAAGAAAGGACCTCAGGAACAGCGCGGCACATTTACTGCGCATTGGTAACGCTGTTCAGCAAAACTCGGTTGCTCTTTCGGCAGATCAAGGGGATCAGAGATCAATTGTGAATGTAAAAGATCCCTCTCAAAAAACTAACATATGAAAAAGTGACAAACAAGACACCAACCGCCGATGGTCCAAGTCATAGCTGGTGATGTTAGGAAACAGAAACCTACCACCACGAACTACTCAATTTAAAAGAGATAAACCTCTGGCAGAAGCAGACATCCATCCACACCGGAGAACAGCATTCTAGTCAAGGAAGCACAAATGACCTGAAACAGGTTGCACTGATTTTGTCACAGTTATAATTATAGGAAGCCTTAAGAACAATACCAGACTCAAAAGTAAGAAGCGAGTCAAAAGTTCCACCAGATACAGTAAATCCTTTACACCCATTCAGCACAGCCCCATCCACCTGAATGGGAGGATGGGGTGGGAATTCAATAAGGGATCTACTGATCAACAGTGTTTTCGGTTTACTGGAGTCCAGCCTCATCCCCCACCGACTGCACCGTTCACTAGTCCTCTCCGTGTCACGATTGAGACTAAGGGCAACTTTTTCTCATAAGTAGAGACGTTTCTACACCTGCGAGTGTTGCATCATCGGCAGACTGAGCAATCTTGCTTTCCAGGCCAACAACTGCATCATTTGTACACATTTAAAATAACGCTGCTTTGTACATGTAAAGAACTCTTGAAGTCATCCTAAAACAAGAGTCTGAAGTTTATAAATAAGTGTCTCAAGATTTACTATATCGAAAGCAGCACTAAAATCTATTTGAATTAAGCTACACTCAAAACCCTTATCTAGATTCTCTTGAAAATGGCGTCAGTCAAATATTAAAAAGCATCACAGGTACCTATATGCTTATTGACGATCAGCTAACAATCCTTTAAATTCCACAAACTTAAATAAAGATTAAAAATAATTTCTTTCAGCAATTTAACTTTGGAGAGCAAAAGTAAAAAAAAAACTGACCTTTAGTTACTGCAGTCTGTACTGCAGTCTGCAGATATGACACGCACTCGTACAGGCACTGTATTACTAAGCTTACACTCATCTGCAGAGGTACTACGTAGACACAAAAATCTGTTGAATCTACTGATCTTCGGAGACAACACAAGACTAAGTAAAGGACAGTAAATCGAAAGGCTTAACACCACTCCGTTGTTTCACTTTCCTTCATGGCTACTGACGACTTATATATTTTATATATATATATATATATATATATATATATATATATATATATATATATATATATATATATATATATCGTCATAAGGACATTAATGCAAGATCTTTCACTTCTACGCTCAGGAATTAATTTACAAGTTTTTTTTTTAAATGCTTTAACATGAACAAAAACGCTATTACACTGTATCATTATAATTTTTTTATGGCCTTATACTGATTTTATATTCCGGTGAGGTATCCTTTACAAAGACACATATGTAAACAAAGAGGATTATCTATTGCTAATCATGTACAACAAAAATATATAAGTACTGTTACGTATATAGGGCCTTGAGAGAAGCTAGATACGTAAACGGAAATAATTGAGGGATTTCAAGAGGGAATTGCTTGAACTTACCGTAAACTGATAGTTATTAATTTCTTTCTTTAGAGGGAAGGTCGCCAGAAAACTCAGCTCGTTACTTTAAACTATTTATTTACAAAAAGGCCCGTCTGGCCTGGAGAAAAGTTAAATGATATTGGGCCCCCACGTTGGGCTTATAGTCTCATTCAATTCAAGCTGATTTTCATTCACTTGGGTTAATGCACACTTGCGGCAGAGAGACGGCACGTGACTCATGGAATCTGGAAAAGAATCCCAGATTAAACGAGATAAAAGGAAAAATGACTTCTTGCTTTGATTAAGGCTGATTAATTCTCTAACATTGGGGAAGGTAAACTCGAATGGTTCACTGAGGTATGCACGAAAACTTGGTCTTTAACAAGTCACAAAGGGGAGCACGTGGCCCGATGAGGACAAAGGGCTTCTGATGTAGAAGGGGTAAAAATGAGAATTGAAAATGAATTTAGCAAGAGTCGTATGGTAGTACAAAAAGGTGCTGGGTTGAAGTTTACACTTTCAGACGTAACCTTATGCAATATTCGTGTATCCTTGTAGAAGAATGCGGCCTGACCTCTGTTGCAGGTCTGGGGTTCGTGTCCACCAGCACGACGTGGGTAGGCCTAATTTTGGGAGGCTGGCAATTTGACCTCTGTCCGAGATCACGTCTCGCAGCCGACTGAGATCGATACTGCTTGTTTTCGAATCACGGTGGGGCTTCCAAAAACCGCCTCGAGCATTGCCTGAAAGGTGGTAAACACAACGCCAGCAAATTGGGAAGGAAAATAGGTCTTATTGTAGAAGTCCCTAAAATCCATCTCGAAGCCTAGCTACTCTTGTGACTTGCCTCTCTTACCCTAAGCTTCCGTCAGACCGGAAATATTCATTCCCTACGACATACCCACTCTCCCAACAACAGTCGCTTCAGAAGGCATGGCTGCTACTTTTATAATTAAATATAACTAAAACTCTGCTGGAAGGCGAGGCGTTCTATAGACTAGCAGCTCCCCCTGTTAAGAAGGCATTCACTCCCTTTCGGGCGTGAAGGTCTTGGCTTAAATAAGTTGATCGCCTCGACAACCCAGTTCTCCTACTCTAACTTGAAGTTTTTTTGAGCAGCGATACGGCTGACTACAATGGCCTACCTAACTTATAGGCAAAGATGCTAAGTGTACTAACTTAATATAGTGATGTAGTCTAGCCTAATAAATAACTACAAGGTTGTCTTGTGACGACAGTCTACTCTACCCCTAGATAAGGTTACTTGAAAATTTCTACTTGCTACTAACCTAATGCCCTGGTACTAAATCATTAGCCTAACCTACTCAATACAGTTAAATGAAGACGCAATCATTCCAGAGTGTGGTACGCACAGCAGTAGTTCAGCGACGGAAACTGTTAAAATACATAATGAGAAGGTAATGATGCCGTGGGGATGATGAGTGGTTAATTTACCAGGATGGGAAATGCAATGAGGTAATTATATTTAAGTGAGGGTTAGTATTACAAGTGGCTAGGGGTTAGAGGGTTTAGTGCTACTGGCAGAGATCATGGCTGGCTACCTTCTCTGGGTAGGTGCCAGGATCATTCTGCGAATGAATGCGACACTGTACCTCGGGCACGGTGTCAAGGAGAGCATGTGGCTCTTTTGTTAGTAGTTAATGACGTCCCTTCTTCTTCTTATTCCTCCAGGACCTGGCTATACCAGTCCTTGGTAGTAGACGGAGGCACCGACTCTGGGGAAAGGCCAGAAACGCCGGCAGGAGCAGAGGCAGCGGTAGCCTGAAGGATTTCAGGAGAACACCCTACTTCGATCTCTGCAGCAACCGTCGTAGAGGTGGAACCTACTGCAGGGGAGGCCCTCACTCCGGCTGCTGCGACACCGTCGTGAGGGAAAACTCCAGGCTGACTCTTGGTCGGGCAGTTCCTGGTTTTCCAGAGGAGGTACAAAGGTAAGGTCTGCCGGAGGTTCATCCTCGGGCGACAGAGGTAAGGATGAAGAAGGAGGAACTAGTGATTGGCCATGGGCTGTGGTAAGCTCCATGCCTGTTGGAGGGTCTCCTGTAGGAGGATCCTTGATAACGGTTAGGCGCCGGCGCTAGCTCGGGGCCAGGCGCAGAGGTCAGTTCGGTGGGTGGCTCTACGTCCAGGCTGGACGGAGCTTGGCACTGCTCAGTGCTGCCAAGTGGTACTGGCAGAGAGTTGAGGTCGAACTGGACCTGTGGCGGGTACCGGAGGTGCAATACCTCTCAGCGTGCCCTTGGTTATGGGAGACAGAGGGTCCTGTCTCTTTTGGAAGGCTAAGCCTTGTGGGACTTGGACAGTGTCCGCTGCACATAACTTGCTAGGGCACCTAGGCCAATTTGTGGAGTGCCCTATATTACGTTACGGTCTTGCAACGGAACTGTGAATGGTCAATCTCCCTCCTTGGTAAACGGGGAGACTGTTGGTGGATGTACTTCCTGGAGGAAGTAGAATTGCGATGACTCCTTGCTTTGGAGTGATTTGTTGTGGGGTTAGGACCCCTAGGCTTTTTGGAATGCGAGGGAGACTTCATGTCTTGCCCTAGGAGGAGGTCGTAACCTCCTGGAATGTAGCTTGCAACTGCAAGGGTACAAACTCTGGAGAAGTGAGGTCTGGTGACCCTCAATTGGACGGTCGGAAGGATCAGTTTAATGTGATTGATACCTTCAATGGTGATCAATCGACGTCTATCAACGTTAGCCCCTCGGGGAATTCTGTCTTCCCGTATCAGGGAGACTTGAGCGCCAGAGTCGTCGTAGGCTCCGACGTGGCTTGGCTGATAATTACTTTGTTTGGAGGGGTGTCGACTGTTATAGGGCCCTTAGCTGGGGGTCCCTAGTGACGAAGGATTGGTGACGGCCATTGCGATGGCAGGAATATGGTGGTTTGCGCACCCTCCATAGTTGGCAGACATGTGACCCTTGCGGCCACAGTCTCGGCAGAACGTGTTCCAGAACCTCTTCCGTGGCACTGGATGATAAGGCCGAGATGGCCCCACAGGTTGCGAATCTGCGGAGTCACCAAGGCTGGCAGTGTGCTCTGGCACAGGTGAAGAGTCCTCTCTGGCAGTGATGTGACGTGGGGAGAAAAAGTCTGAGAAGACTGGGTGCTGTGGGCACTTGGGAAGTGTCCCGTAAGTTGGTGGCACTTCTGGATTGGCACCTTCTAAAGAGGTGAAAAAATCAAATGGAGTGTACGGCGTACGTCACACTTAAGGGCGTTCCTAAGTTGGGAGACGCTGGAAAGGGCTACCTGTACGTCTGTACAGGTGCGCGGCACTTATGAGGAGGCGTTCCTTGGGCAGCACTAGTAGTGCTGGTATTGCGGCACTTTGGGGAGGCGTTCCCTTAGGATGGTCCGAAAGATCACTGATCCTTGTACACGGACATTAATGAAGTGGGCGTTCCGTAGGACGGACACGCAGGTTTGTCAGCACTTAGGGCTGGTATTGGGCACTTCTGGGAGGCGTTCCCTTGTTGAGTGTTCCGAAAGATCACTGACCCTTGTACACGGCACACTAATTATTTGGGCGTTCCGTAAGGACGGACACGCAGGTTTAATGGCTACCTGTACGGCCTGTACAGGTGCCATGGCATTTATGGAGGCGTTCCTTGGAGCACTGGTATCGTGCTGGTGTGTCCCGGACACTACATGCAGTATACTTAAATATACTGAAGTGAAATGGCACTGCTCAATGGCAGAGTGTAATAGTGGAGGAGAGAAAGTAAAAGGTGGGAGTACTTCAGCAGCCAGTCGGTGGACAGTGTCAAGAATTAGTGGCACTGTGAAATGGTAAGACCTGACTTGCACTGGTGGTGGCCAGTCCTAAACTGGTAACGACTTCCCCTGTCTGGAAGTAATGAATTTGCGTGGCACACTGTGCGAATTGTGCTTGCGGTATAACGCAAGTCTTTTGTGATAAAAAATGAACAAGACCACTCGGGCAACGACAGGTAATGATAATTGAAAATGCTCAGTCCCTCGCTGAAGTACTCGGTAAATGAAATAAATAAAGGTTTGCAAACTGCAATGGACACATGCGCGTACGTATCACGCTGTGTAAATGAAAGACACAAGAGACTAAAATAATGTTAATTCGGCATGCCTATAATTAATGGTAAGATGTAGTACTCTTGGCTTCGTGAATACTGTGGTTCTGGTTCTCTCTCTCTCTCTCTCTCTCTCTCTCTCGGCAGAGGGTGAAAAATGATATATGAATGAACTCCCTTATATTTGAATTGAAACTACTAATGTTAGTTTAATATGACGCAACTTGCGTTAAATGATTTACTTACGTTAACGTTTTTAATGAAAGAATTGCTTTTGGATAACGTTTTATGAAAATGATAAACGCGCTCGTGGTGAACGATTTTTACGTTAATGTTAGCGGCTTGCGCTTATGAAATGATTTGCGTTTCAATATGAATTTACAAACAGCGTTTTAACGTTTAACAATTCTTGCAAGTGACTCTACTTTTGTAAGATTTACGTTTAACTTTACGTAAGGACAAGTGAAAAATTACGGTAAGGATTTGAAAACGATGTTAGCAAACAATTGTAAATGAGGTTACGTTAAGTGCGAAGTGAAATGAAATTTTCGCTCAGCGCGCGAGTGAGCGATGCGAGGTGAAACACGTGAGGCGAGAAGAGCGGGTTAGCACCACGGTGTGCTAGCATTGATGGCGAATCAGCTGATCTCTGTAAATGCGAAGGCAATTTACAACACAAAATTCTACTTTCTTATTCAAGGCGAATTACGTTAATTTCTCTGGCAGGACGATAGATACTAGTACAGACATTGATATTATTTACGTTAAAAAACTTCGTGACTTACGTTACTTTGCTTAAATTGTTTAGATAAAGTTGAAAGAGAAAACAAACATGGCTGCCGCTGTGAATGAGACGAAGGTTGGTTGAGACCGCGCAGGCGCGAGAATGCTCTAAGCTGAATTTAAGCTGAGAGGTAGCGGTTACCAACACTTGGAATGAAAACTAAGTTAAAAATGGATACCCTAACATATCACAGACAAAGAATTGTACATTTCTTTTGGGGGGGGGGGGCCGTAACTATTAGTAAAACACTCCTAACTAGCTAGGCTTTCTAATACAGCAATAAACCCTGGCAAAGCACTTCCTAGTTTGATCTGGTCCTTTCTGGCATTCTATTCTACACAACGTGCTCTGTCTCGTCCGACGAGGACAGCACAAAGTAACAGAGAATTCGCGGGGCAAATTGTTTGCTCGCCGCTAAAATAAAGCTCTGGCGCATTCGCCGTTACAATAATAAGATTTCTACCTACGCATTTGTTTAACACACTTCTACAATAAAAATACTTAAACGTACCTTAAGCTAACATTGGTTATAGAATAATCATATTAATGAATGGAATACCTTACCGTGAGTCAGTGTGTCTTCTTTCCTGCAAGTGTGCTTGATTACGCTTTGTAAAATAATTTACAGTTTACCGTTTTACAACGGATAACGCGATTTACAAGCTTTTTTTAAGCAAGCTAGGTTCATATCCTCGGCTAAGGTCGACAATGTACGTATATAGGGCCTTGAGAGAAGCTAGATACGTAAACGGAAATATTGAGGGATTTCAAGAGGGAATTGCTTGAACTTACCGTAAACTGATAGTTATTAATTCTTTCTTTAGAGGGAAGGTTGCCAGAAAAAACTCAGCTCGTTTACTTTAAAACTATTTATTTACAAAAAGGCCTGTGGCTGGCCTGGAGAAAAGTTAAATGATATTGGCCCCCACGTTGGGGCTTATAGTCTCATTCAATTCAAGCTAATTTTCATTCACTTTGGGTTAATGCACACTTGCGGCAGAGAGACGGCACGTGACTCATGGAATCTGGAAAAGAATCCCAGATTAAACGAGATAAAAGGAAAAATGACTTCTTGCTTTGATTAAGGCTGATTAATTCTCTAACATTGGGGAAGGTAAACTCGAATGGTTCACTGAGGTATGCACGAAAACTTGGTCTTTAACAAGTCACAAAGGGGAGCACGTGGCCCGATGAGGACAAAGGGCTTCTGATGTAGAGGGGTAAAAATGAGAATTGAAAATGAATTTAGCAAGAGTCGTATGGTAGTAAAAGTGGTGCTGGGTTGAAGTTTACACTTTCAGACGTACCTTTATGCAATATTCTGTGTATCCTTGTAGAAGAATGCGGCCTGACCTCTGTTCAGGTCTGGGGTTTCGTGTCCACCACACGACGTGGGTAGGCCTAATTTTGGGAGGCTGGCAATTTGACCTCTGTCCGAGATCACGTCTCGCAGCCGACTGAGATCGATACTGCTTGTTTTCGAATCACGGGGGCTTCCAAAAACCGCCTCGAGCATTGCCTGAAAGGTGGTAAACACAACGCCAGCAAATTGGGAAGTGGAAAATAGTCTTATTGTAGAAGTCCCTAAAATCCATACTCGAAGCCTAGCTACTCTTGTGACTTGCCTCTCTTACCCTAAGCTTCCGTCAGACCGGAAATATCATTCCTACGACATACCCACTCTCCCAACAACAGTCGCTTCAGAAGGCATGGCTGCTACTTTTATATTAAATTATAACTAAAACTCTGCTGGGAAGGCGAGGGCGTTCTATAGACGTAGCAGTACTTATATTGTGTATTATGTCTGCGTTTGAAATGACAAAAGTAGACTTTAAATCGACACGATGGAGAGAAAAAAGAGAGAGAGAGAGAGTGAGAGAGAGAGAGAGAGAGAGAGAGAGAGAGAGAGAGAAGGGTGGGTTGGGGGGGGAGAGGGGGGAAATAAAAGATTGCTCTCTTAATATAAAAGGGTGATAAGACCCACCTGTCATCATCATTTTTGTAATTAGCTTAAAGGCCATCATCCATCCACACCAAATGTCACTTTTGGAAGATTTATTCGAGCTCCAGTTTTGTTCAGATAAGTTGCTTATTCGCACACAGACGCAGACACATGTAGGTTACACACGCACACAAACACACGTCTATGTGTATGTGACTGAGTGCAACTGTATATACGATGCATATTTTTTTCAAAACTGTACTTTATTATATCATATGGAATGGAGTGCCCTTTACATATGCAACTAAAGTTTTCCTATGTTTATATATATATATATATATATATATATATATATATATCTATATATATATATATATATATATTATCTATATATATATATATATATATATATATGCATATTCCGGGTGTATCGAAATTAGAGTCCCACCCCCCCCCCCCCTCCACAGAAACAAATGGAAAGTTATGAAGTTTTCTGCTATAGCCAATCTCCAAGTACAATATCTTAAATTTCTATTAAGATATTTTTCATTTTACATTTCTTGTATTTCCAGACTGAGTGCACGGAGTTTAGATACAGCCATAGCTAACGACTCGGAGGAAATCAGATGGATTGACCGAATCCTGGCTATATCCTTCAGAGAGGCCAGGGTTGCTGGTGCATCCTTCTTTTCACCTTCCTGGATAGCTAAATACATTAAACGATATGAATCCTTTGTTAAAAGAAACTGAACAAAAATCCATATGACTTGTCATCGCAAAAAGAGTGAGAATCTTGGAATGGCCTGAAGTCCTTTCTCAGGAGTCAAAAGGACATCATAGCTGAGGCAGTGGGTAGACCAAGAAAGTCTTTACGTAAATTGGCGCTTGAACTAGAAACAAAAAGGGAAAGAAGAGAAGTTATAGTGCTGTATATCGTGATTTGTTGATCATGGTATCAAGCCATTTCATGTTATCAGCAAGCCCAACATCACTCAGCAACAGAGAGAAGACCGTGCATGGTTTTGTGGTTCATTTTTTAAAGAAAGCTGACTTTCTCCATGTTGCTGCATCAGATGAATTCTTCATTTACACATTGTAAGTCAGGAAGCCAAATCATAAAAAAAAGACATCATTTGGGCTGCAAAGTTGGATGATATCAGTGATGTGCGCTATCGCCAAGTTGTGAAATTTCCTGAATGTTTGGGAATTTATCTCTGTTTCACAGCTAAACTGTTAATGTGGATCATCAAAGAAAAAGGACAGTCATAGAATGGCGAATACTTCAGAGAAACTGTGCTTACTGGTGGAGTATTTCCTTTCCTCAAAGATCCTCAAAATGCATTATCTGTTGAAGAAGTCACATTTTTGCATGATAAGGCACCATGCTTCAAGGCTCTTCTGATACAGGAGCTGCTTCGAAAAAGTGGTATCAATTTCTTCTCGCCAAGTGAATTTCCAGGTAGCTCCCCTGACCTTAATGTGTGTGAAAACATAGGTAGTATCTTAAAGGATCGTGTTGAAGCGGACACAGAGAACTATTATTGTATACCAAACCTCGACGACCTGCGAAGAGAGGTGAATGAAGTGCTCAGGGAAATGTAGTTTGAGTCTCCCCTTTTTTGTGATTTGCTGAAATCATACCCCTCAAGAATGCAGGCTGGGATACAGGCAGATGGAGGCCGCACAAAATATTAAATACTCAGAGAAAAACTTAAATATCTGTTCTGAATTACTTTTGGCTTTGTTCATATCAATTTTAGTTTATGCTGTAGAGGGGGGAAGGGGCTCTAATTTCGAAACACTGTATATTAGCTGAAGCCACTATAAAAGATAAAAGTGAAGAGACAGAGTGCCAAGTACTCTCGTGTGTTTAACACTTCTTCAGGACCACAGATGGCGGAGGCTTGCAGCACTTTTCACCAGTTGATCGATGTCATTTTGGCAGAACGGATGGAGGTTCCTCAGATTTCGATATCAAGTGGTATTGCTGTTAAATATCTCACTCAGCTTATACCTACAATCAATCTTGAATACATATTTCTCGCGCTTAAGGACATTGCAATTTGCATGCTACTTAACTACCGAAGAAAACATGTTTGTGTTCCCTGTGCTTTCGACCATTTGCACTTTTTCACAGCTTAGGTGATTCCATGAATGTCTTTATTGGATAACACTTCAACGACAACTTCAAAAGGGTTTCATGTAGATACCCCCACTGTGTTTATTACAACTAAATATGCAGATTGCATATTTCGCAGAAACCTATCATACATCAGCGTACGCAGACAGAGGAGCATAAACATAAATCAGTAAACGCATATCAATTCATCTTTTCTTTTCATTCATTCAGTTGAGCAAGAATTCACTTGACTGATTCCCTGCACTGACTGAAGTGACTGAGGAAGAGTTGAAACTGAGTGTTATTTGCAGACAACTGATTTTCTAAGACTGGGAACCCAATCAGTTTCATTAGAGAGGCTAATTAAGGAGTAATTAGGCGCAGGGCTGCTCATGATCGTTTAATTATGCCTCCTGACATTAGACTTCGATTCCTAAGTAAGGTTCATGCTTAGTGTTGTTGATCAACTGAGATTATTAACAATCGAGATTCCGGTGGTAATTGATGCTAATGGAAACTTCCTCCTACTGTTTATTATTATTATTATTATTAATATTATTATTATTATTATTATTGTTGTTGTTGTTGTTTTGTTGCGATTATTGAGGGACCATACTACTGTTGATTATATATATATATATATATATATATATATATATATATATATATATATAAAAAATATATATATATATATATATATATATATATCTATATTATATATATATATATTATATATATATATATATAGATATATATATATATATATATTTGTATATGTATATATATACATATATATATATATATATATATATATATATATATATATATATATATATATATATATATATATATATATATATATATATATATATATATATATATATATATATATATATATATATATATATATATAAAAACCAGTCCTTCAAAGATCTATAGCAAAATAAAAAAATAACACGTGAAGTACTAATTAGCGGGCAATTTATTGCACTGTTGTATTCATGACAGCATTGAAGGCCGAATATTTTATATATATGTATATATATATATATATATATATATATATATATATATATATATATATATATATATAAAATGTATATATACTAATTCTTGGGCGAAAACGTTCTTAAAGACTTAAGTAAAAAAAAAAAAAAAAAAAAAAAAAAAAAAACAATTAAAATTATTTGTCGAAAGAGTTTGAGTACAATCATGGTGACGTTGACGGAAGAAGCAAAGGTGATTGGGGCTCGTCAAGCGGAGCTGCGGAAACTAATGAAGTGGAAATAAAAAAAAGAAACCATTATTGGTCTTGAATTTTGTTTGGGATGAAAGGTAATGTGATAAAAAAAAACTTTTAAAAATGAGACCAGGGAATATCCCAGCCACCTTATTCTGGAAGCAGGTTCATTCAACCAATTGAAAATTAAAAAAAATGAAACAAACCAAATAATTCCTAAACGTTATTGCTGAGTTTCCCACCTGGTTAGAGAGAGAGAGAGAGAGAGAGAGAGAGAGAGAGAGAGAGAGAGAGAGAGTAGTGGTGCTAAGGTATTCAAACACCATTTTAGCCTCGGAAAATTATAAAAGAGATTTATGATATTGCATTCCAGCCTTATGGCCTCTTATCCTTGGCATATTGTTCACACTTAGAGTTTAAAGGGAGTTTACTCTTTTATTTTTCCACGAACTCATACAGAGAGAGAGATGGATGGATGGATTGTATGAGTTTTAGGGCAAAAGCCCAGGCACTGGGGCCCAAAGAAGCCATTCAGCGCCGTAATGGAGATAAATAAATTACCTTATGAATGAGTTAATAAGTGTATGAAGAAAATGGTTAATATATAAATTACCATATGAGAACAAAAATGAATGAATTAATGAAGAAATAAATGAAGAATATCTTAATAAATAAATATATATATCTATGATGTGATAGATAAAAAATAATTAAATGTTTATTAAAAATATTTATAGACTTTAAAAAGGAGATGAGAGCAGAAATATCCGCTTCATCTCCCAAAATATCACAAAGGGATTTACCCCTAAGATATCTCTCTCTCTGGTTAAAACATCTGAGGCAAGCAACCAGAATGTGCTCCACTGTTAGCATCTCGCCACCGCAAGCACACTCTGGGAGGTTCTGCCCCCTTCTAAAATAAACTGATGGGTCAAATAAGTGTGCCCAATCCTCAGTCTGCTTAAAACTATTTCTGTTCGCCTATCAGACTGGAAAGACGAAGGCCACGGCAATATATTATTTCTAATATTTATGTACTTTTCTATTATTGGCAAGATGAGGAAGAAGAATCCATCTTTCTTGCCATTTGCTTAAAATATAAGACCTAAAAGGACCTTTTAGATCTGTATGAGGCACTTTACTAAAGGCTGTTTCTGAGAGACACTAGCAGCTTTCGCTCCCTATCTCCCATCTCGTTTCCGCAAATTCCCACATGTGAAGGGACCCAACAGAAAGAGACAGATTTATGCAAATAATACAAAAGGAGGAGCGATTCCTGAACTTTTTTAAACTAACGGATGGAAGCTATTGAATTTTTTAATAGCTTCTAAAGTGCTTTGGAATCAGAGTAAATGACAAAATTAGTGGTCGCTACTTTGAACTTAACTATATCCAGGGCAGATACTATGGCTGTTAATTCTGCTGTGGAATATGATGCAAAGTCAGGTAGTTTAGCTGTATAATGCTGTATCACCAAGGATAACTGCACAGCCAACCACTATCTTGTCTTTGATCCATCCGTATATATTTTTGTCACATTAGTATGGGACAGTTTCGTGCTCCGGGGGAAGAATTTTCCCTAATCTCATTCCTCAGGACAGTCTTTTTTGTTAAATGCTTTTTTGCACACGGATGCTTCTGGAATAAGCCATGGAGGGATACGAGGATGTTTACTTCCATGACTTCCAGCACCTGAAGGAGGGATTTTTGGGAGCACTTTTAATTTTAGCCATGTACCTTAATCTAGTTCTTGCCTTCTCAAATCAAGGGGAAGTTGGTTAGTATCAACATATACGCTTTCAACAGGCGAAGTTCTAAAAGCCCCTGAGCATATTCTCAGCTCCCATATTGTGTACAACATCTAGTTCCTTCAGCTGTTTGACAAGCTGAGGAATAAATCTGACAGCCATAGTCTAGCTTGGACCTACACAACGAGTCATATAGTCTCAGCAGGGAGTTTTTTTATCAGCTCCCCAAACTAAATCCAGCAAACAAACACCTTTAAAATATTCAGAGATTGTTTAACCTTAATCTTTAAGGAGTTTATGTGGCTGGCCCATGTCAATTTCTGGTCAATGGTCATTCCCAAAAATTTCACTTTCATTTTTCATAAGGAATGATAGATCCTTTTGAATGAGTGTGGGAACCTCTTCCACACGCTGGCACCTAGTAAATCTTTACAGACAGAAAACTTTTTTAGAGGAGGAGAATTAAAACCATTCTCTTCAGCCCACTTTGTAATGGCATTAACAGACCTTTGCAGATGTTTACATACTGACAAGGCATCATATCCTGTGCAGTATATTGCAAGGTCATCAACAAAAAGTGAGCATTTAACAGGTGATGATATGTGGATTTGTTGGCTATACTGTTTATTGCCACTGAAAAAAGTGTTACACTTAAAATGCTTCCTTGTGGAACCACCCTCCTCCTGCACAAAAAGGTTGGGAGAGTGTGTTGCCCACTCCAACCTTAAAAAATCTCTCTGTTAAAAAGGAATATACAAAATTTAATCATTTCTTCCACATATGCCCATCTTGTGCAATTGTTTTATGATGCCAATTCTCCAAGTAGTGTCATATGCTTTCTCAAGGTCGAAAAAAAAAAATACGCCGATAGTCTGACATCGTTGGCAAATCCTTGCTGGATTTGATTGGTCAGCCTCAGCAAGGGATTAAGGGTGGAACGATTTTTCCTGAAACCAAATTGAAATGGAGATATTAGTTCTTTTGTTTCCAGGTGCCAAACTAATCTGGTGTTTATAATTTTTTCCTTCAGCTTACACACACAGCTGGTAAGAGCTATTGGTCTATAGCTGGTGGCTTGGGAAGCGTCTTTATTAGGCCTTTTTATGGGAACAATTATGGATATTTTCCAGTCCTTGGGTAAAATTCCAGTTTCCCTATTTGGTTTATAATCTTAAGTAGATACTTTTTGGCATCATCTGGGAGGTGTTTAAGCATTTCATATAAAACTGAATCACCCCCTGGAGCTGTTGATTCAGTTGAGAGAGGGCCTCCGAAATTCTCTTAAGGAAAATTTGTGATTGTAAGGTTCAGATTTTCCAGATTCAAATTTCAGAGTCATTTCGGCATTCCGAATTCTTTGAAATTCTAGAGAATAATTGTCAGGGCTGGAAAACTAGAGAAAAATGTTTTCCCCAGCTCATTGGCAACTTCAGTGGGGTCTGTGATCAGAGTGTTATTGACCTTTAATGAGGGTAATGGTGACGCAACAAATTTTCCACTTAGTTTCCTGATTTTTGCGCCACACCACTCTCATTGGAGTTCTGGAATTGATTCCATTGATGTAGTAAAGCCAACTCTCTCTTTTGGCTTTCTTGTAAAAGCGCCGCTGCTTGGCTAACGCATGATTATAGATTAATTTAGACTGAGGGGAACCACTAGTTTTGTATCGTTGGTAGCACTTCCTAGTGACTTTCCTCAGAATACCACATGTCTTATTCCACCAGGGAACTGCAGGTCTACGAGGTTTACCTTTTGTCTTGGGAATCGAGCCCCTCAGCACTCTTCAGAGTGGATTCAATGAAGTAGTCATAGGCATCCAGGTGAGAATGAATGACTCAAACTCCCTATCTAGATTGACTCCTTTACTGAAACTTGTCCCAGTCAGCATCCTCTACCTTCCACTTAGGTAATGTTTCAGATGGAGCATTTACAACATATTCAGATGGATCGGGTAATGATCACTTCATTCAAATCTTTCATTAAAACAGACCCAGTTAAAGTCAAGGCGGATATTTGTTGAGGAGGAAATACTAAGGTCCAGTGCAGACAGATGATTATTATGAATGCTGTTGGAAGGTCCATTGACCCATTATTATATAGGGCGACATCATTCGTGTCAATAAGGTCCTCGATTATTTTCCCTTTGCTGTCTAAACACCGACTTAACCAAAGGGGGTTGTGGGCATTAAAATCTCCTAATAAGAGGAAAAGGAGTGGGAAGTTGGTTAACCAAGGATTGAATATCTCCAATGTTAAAAGAAAGGTCTGGTGGGAGGTATAATGAACAAACCATTATCCTTTTGTCTAATATGACTGAGACAGCAACAGCTTGTAGAGTTGTATTTAATTGTATTGTGGAGTGCTGCAAAGATTTATTAACAATAAGTTGCAGCACCTCCATGGGCACGATCACCAATTGGGGGGAAAAGAGTTAAAAAATAGCATAATCAAGTCCAGGCTTATAAGGAGAGTTACCTAACATAGTCTCCTGCAGGCTACAAAATCCCTGGATTGAATTCATGCATTAAAACTTTAAAGTCTTCTGTCCGGGCTCTGAGACCCTTTACAGTTCCACTGAAGGACATCGAACTTGAATGTTAAGGTGGTAATGTACTACTTCCCACTCTTTGGAGGGGAAGTACTGATCCTAGGGTGGAGAGGAAAATTCTCCTTAATAAGAGATTGTTTTCTTGATCCCTTTTCATCTTTATCAGAGATTAGGGTTCTTGGCTGACAAACAGCTTTCTGAATTCGAGGCTGATGCTCAGGATTTTTTACTGTGATTAAGTGCATCACTACTGCTATTAGTCTTGGGGCGGCAAGACTGATGAGAACTCGCATGTCTTTGAACTGGATCTGCTTCGGAAACTATCTTCCTTGGCGGAGAGATCTCTTCCAGAACACTGTACCCATTTGAAGTTTTTATGATAAAACTTTCATTATTCGGGGACGCGTTTCTTATACGCTTCCTGGTGGATGCAGCTGTGGTCTTGTAAAGGTTTCTTAGTGACTGTGACAATTGATGGATCCGAGCTAGATCTCTCTAGTTTGGACCACTCCTTTGGTTGTTTCTTGGTGAAATTATTATTTGTGCCCATTTCAAACTTTGCTTAGGGGCTGAATGTGCAACTGTTACGTTTTGTATCAGCTTGAGAAGATAAATTGTCCATGCTTTTGGAAGACAATTTTTAGTATTGGGCTTTTCTTAACGCGTGCTGACTCAAGTTTTCTGATTTTTTCCATTGCAAGGAGAAACAGTTTCCGATGCTTACTATTAGATTCAATTACTGGTGGCCTCTCATTGCTAGAACTCTTCATCAACTTTATTACTGAAGCATAGGTAGAGTTGGCACTCTTGTTAGCCCCCATTACCACACGCTTTGCTGCACTGATGCTGAGATGTTCATTATCAGCCACTGCCAACACGTCTTGCTCAAACCTGTACTGAGGCAAGTCCTAGTGTTTGGAGAGTGATCATCCTTGCACTGGAAACAATAACGGGCTGCTTCACACTTGTCCAAATTGTCATGCTCAGCAGAGCACACGGAACATCTCTTATTATTTCCACACGAGTCTTGAATGTGGCCATATTCAAAGCATTTGCAACATTGTTTAGGTTTCTTTATATTTTTTGACTTGCATCCTCTCATGGCCAACATTGATGGTATCAGGCAAGTAATTGGAGGAGAAGGTTAAAAGCATAGCTGCATCCCCTCCAATTTTTTAACATGAGATACACAAGGAGGGCACCTAAGGAGAATCTCCTCCTCATTAAAAACATGCAAGTCTCGGGAATAAACTACCCCTTTCAGCGTGTTAAAGAATCTGTGTGATGTGATAGCCTCAATATTTCCACTTTTAGGGGGTTTGAACTTTGATAATAAAACAGCTTGCATCTCATTGCCTGCTTTTATGAGCAAGTTCTTTCCATATCGTTTCAGATTACCGATAGGAATAGAACCCACTTTGTTCTCAATACATTCAGCAGCTTTAATGAAATTTTCCTTTCCCTCTTTATAACTGGCAACATGCCATATAGGGGGAGGAAGCGTCCTGGTATATGTTGCTGGTCCACATTCTTCGTCCTTAGGAGCAAAATCAAACGGCTCATCGTTCAAATTCCTCACTGAAAAAACCTTGGTACTTAGAACAGAGTCATTTAGAATGTGGCCATTTAATTGCAGTTGTGCCTCCACTAGCTTCTTGGGGAGAGGAAAATCTAATGTATTGCAGAAAAAGACTGCTTGTCTTTTTCTAGAAGCATCTTAATCCTCTCCACCTTATCAAACTGTTTTGCAACACTATGCAAGCACTCGAAGTCCAACGAAAGGCTTACATTAGTGCAATAAAGTACTCTATTAATCACATCAAACAAATCCACCAGTTTTAATAGCACCCTGGTGTCGCAGTGGCATGGTTCCGTGTGATAGCCAAGCTCATATCCGTGTCCATGCCTGAAGTTGTTTCGCCAGTGCCTTTAAGTCGTCTGATCCAGGGGAGGGCAAACATTGGTCGATATCCATAGTTTCATTATACTTGTAGACTGCTTGGTTATTTATCAAGAAGGTATCGTGGGTCAGTCAGGATTCAAATTCTCCACAATGGCACAAGTGAGAGTCGACTCCCAATGGTCCACCCCATACCCTACCCTTACGGGATAGCACCAATACGCCTGCAGTGGCCCAGGTATAAGCCTATCCGCCTGCTGGGAGTTCTGCCCCCACTAATGGGGACCGACTCCCCACTCCAAACATATTGGTGGGCTTCCGGGACAAAAAGCCAGGAGTCCCATCCCAAAACACCAGTCCCACCCCTGCTTGATTCCGATGGGCTGATGTTTGGAGATGGTTCCGCCCTCAAGGTAGCAATGGGAGGGTCCCATCACTACCTCTGGGGTCCAAACCATATCAGGTGGCGACTCAACCAACCACAACTCCCACAAGTAGCTTCGAATGCAAACCCCTTCCAAAACACGATCCCTTCTCAGACTCACCTAAAGCAGTAAAATTTAACAAAAGTGGAAAATTCCTCATAATTAAACCAAAATGCTAGTAAAAAATATTACATGAAGGAGAAGGATGTAGTAAGAATGAAAAAATTGCAGAAAGAAGGAAAAGTTCTGACTAATTTAGTTGGATCAGTAACTGGGCCCCAAGGACCAGTGAGAGAGCAATCCCACCAGGCATCAGAGCCCAGCTGCTGGTCCCTAAGCCCCCTACCCACGTCAAGGGGTCAGCTTAGAGAGAGAGAGAGAGAGATGAGAGAGAGAGAGAGAGACGAGAGAGAGAGAGAGAGAGAGAAGAGAGAGAGAGAGAGAGCAAACAAAAGTATTTCGTAATATTTTCCAAAAGTAGTTAAGAGCAATTTTATTGAAGAAATACCGTCCAAGTGCGGGCTGCTATTGTTGCTATGGCTGCTGTCATAATTATTTTAGCATTTACCATTGTTGTTTGTTCGGTTATCCCAAAATATCTTCCTTTGTATATTTCCATTACGTACAAAAACCTTTCCTAGCTACCTAAAGCTCAGGTATATTCCACTCTTTGAGTGTCGGTTCTATAGTCTCTTTAGACCAAAACCGATTTTAATTTCTAAGAAATATAGAAACAAATTACTCCTCTGTTATTCAAACCCATACATAGACAGAATTGTCGTTTTAATTATATTCAGTCCCATCTAACTTTCAGCTGATTTAGATATGGAAATTCCGTGAGAAATCCTTTGGCTAGAAGTCTCAAAAGCAAACCTCAATTTTGTACTTCAAGTTGAATCATTGCATTATTAGGATTCATTCTAACAGAAAATACAAGCTGGGAGTTTAGAAAGTACACATATAATACAAGGCATGATCCGACCTTCAAGCTTACTCAGGACGCTTGCAAGATTTCCCCCTCATGCATAAGTTGTAAACATTATATTACTAACTTTTAACGTAAATCAAAAAGTGTTAAAATCTATGGCCAAATAGACCCTTGTTTTAACAACGAAAATTAAAACTAAATACGTTATATTTTATTGAAATAATTTTTCTGTACTGTTTAACATACACATTATTTATATTTCACATTTTCATTCTAATAAATAAATCGTAAATATCCTATCCTAAAATTCCAGTATCTTTGACTCAATGCATGACACCTTTTTCCAGACCTTTTGAAGGCTCTTCCATAGACCTTTCCTACTAACTCAACAACAACAAAGTAGTTTGTAGGCTTACTCGCCGAGTATGCAAAAATATTGGAGACTCCCCATCTATCTATATAGGTATCAAAGTCTCTCGTTCTGAATTGCGCCTTTAAAGATATTATGTATTAAACTTAAGTTCTCTCTCACTTAGGTTTTGGGTATTTCGGTAATAATAATACTGTTATAATTCTTTCAAATAATAATAATAATCAGTGAAAGGCTATAACAACTACCTAGAGGGTGCAAACACCATCCCCAATCAACAGAAAGGCCGCAGAAGGAAGTGTAGGGGCACAAAAGACAGCGCCTGAGACTAAATGCTAATGATGAATAGTAAGAGAATCAACCTAAGCATGGCATGGATTGCCTACAAGGAAGCTTTCGACATGATACCGGAAACATGGTTAATAGAATGCCTGAAAATATATGGAGCAGAGGAAACACCATCGGCTTCCTCATAAATACAATGCCTTACTGAAATGCAATACTTTTATGAGCTCTGGCATAAGGCTAGCAGAGGTTAATATCAGGTGAGGAATCCTTCAAGTAACTCACTGTCACCACTATTCTTCCGTAGGAGTCATGAGTCCCATGGCAAAATACTGCAGAAGGTGGATTGCTGGGTACCACCTCGAGAAAGGAGGCACAGAATTAACAATCTGGTTCATGGACGACATTAGGCTGTATGGTAAGAGCATCAAGAAAATAGCTACCCTAATCCAGACTGAAATAGAAAAATGTGCCTTGGTCAACGTACAAAAAGGCAAAGTGACAAGGAACTGAAGGGATAAAACTACCAACTGGAATAACATCAAACACATGGATGAAACAAGATACAAATAACTGGGAAATAATGGAAGGAGAGGATATAAAAACACTAAGATATGAAGGTCACGATCAGGGAAAGAATATATGTAGAGACTTAAGGTGATACTCAAGGTAAAAACTCAACATCGGAAATACAATAAAATCCATAAACACATGGGCACGTCCCAGTAATCAGATACGTGAAGGAATAGTGGAGAGGACGAAGGTTGAACTCTGCAGCATAGACCAGAAAACTAGGAAACACATGACAAGACACAAATCACTACACCCAAGAGCAAATACAGACAGACTATACATAACATGAAAGGAAGGAGGGAGAGGACTACTAACCATAGAGGATTGCATCAGCATCGAGAGCAGAGCACTGGGGCAATATCTGAAAATCAGTGAAGGCAAGTGGCTAAGGAGTGCATGAGAATAAGGACTGATAAAAGTAAACAAAGACCCAGAATTACACTGAGACAGGAGAATGAAAAACAAAACAGAGGAATGGCACAGCAAACCAATTCACGAACAGTACATGAGACAGACTAAAGAACTTGCCGGCAATAAACCATGGCAACGGTTACAGAGGGGAGAACTGAAGAAGGAAACAAAAGGAATGCTAACAACGTCACAAGATCAGGCCCTAAGAAACAGATGTGTCCAAAGAACAATAGATGGAAATAACATTTCACCCATATGCAGGAAATGCAATATGAAAACGAGACCACAAACCACAAAGCAAGCGAATGTTTGGCACTTGCACAGAACCAGTACAAAAAGAGGCAATGGTTCAATAGCAAAGGCCTCCACTGGAGCCTGTGCAAGAAACACCAGCTAGCTCAGAAAGTAATGGTACGAACACCAAACCTGTGGGAGTGATAGAAAATGATCAGACAAAGAGCCTCTCGGACTATGGTATCAGAAACAGATAAGGTGATACATGCCAATACACGATGACTAAATTAAGATGAAAGTATTACTCATTGATGTCACAATACCAAGGAACACAGAGCAAATAAGAAAGAAAATAATATGATTAAGTATCAACCCCTAAAAATAGAAATAAAAGGGATTGGAATATGCCAGTGGAAATTGTATCCATAACTATAGGAACACCAGGCACTATCCAAAGATCCTGAAAAGGAATCTGGAAAAACTAGTGCCGATGTAGCTGCAGGACTCGTCAGAAGAGTGTGCTATTAGAAACAGCGTACATAGTGAGGAAAGTGATGGGTTCATCTTCAATCCAAATGAACAATTAGGTACACCAGGTACTGATGTGAATTTAAAAAATAAACAAGAGTCGTTGAAGATTGTTGACACCGATCGTTAGCTTGTTTATGGACCAGGTGATGAAGAAAGAGGGCAGTTAACTCCAACTAAGTGATTTCCTCTCCCCTCATACACCTGTGGGCCATTAGTCTCGTCATAAGAACCCAGTTATTCGTGTAGCTACTTATACGAGTCGTTATATAATTTAAAGAGAAATACTTTATACTTTTAGGGTCATATGGAGTTGATGGTAATTCCAGGAATGCTGCTGACGTATAACAGATATTTTCTTCCATTTTATATATATATATATATATATATATATATATATATATATATATATATATATATATGTAATATTTACGTATGTATATATATATATATATATATATATATATATATATATATATATATATATGTATATATATATATTATTGTATATGTATATAATATGTGTATAATTTATATAGATATGTTTACTATGTAAGTATATACAACATACATGTGCTTATGCTTAGTTATAATATATATATGTATATATATATATATAATATATATATATATATATATTATATATATATAGTATAATATATATATATATATATCATAACTAAGCATAAGACATGTATGTGTATATACTTATATATGTAAACATATCTATATAAATATTACACATATTTATATACATATACTTAATATATACTATATATATATATATATATATATATATATATATATATATATATATATATATATATATATATATATATATATAAATATATATATATATATACTATATAGATATATATATATATATATATATATATATATATATATATATATATATATATATATATATATGCACGATCTTAATTGCCCGAAAGCAGTGTTCAATGGTTATTTTGAAAATTCTCCTCACCAACAAATGAACGCATTGAAATGCATATGTGCATATGTTTATAGAACAATTACATATATATTATATATATATATATATATATATATATATATATATATATATATATTATATATATATATATTCTTTTTAAAAAACAGTAAAATAAAGTAAAAGGTACAATCCAAAAATATGAAGTTCGTTCGCTTCAAGCTTACAAGTCTTCCGCTGTACCATACCAACATTTTACCGTGATGCCCTTGGACGAATTGCGGTCAATAGAGATCCATAACAAGCAACGTACCCTGGATGATTTACATGAGAAATGCAAGAAAACGTCGAGACAATTATTCCCACTGTATCCATGTTGGATCTGATTATTTTTTAAAAACTATTTACCAAAAACTGTTAATTTATTCATTGATTATGTACACACACGCCACCAAAGAAAGCTGAAAGCTTTAGGTATTTTACTCCTGATTTTTAATGCTCGTTGTTCTTGTATTTTTAATTTGTCAGACATGTATTATCTAAGAGAGAAGAGTTTTTATTGTCGGTTTTGGCCTTTTGTATTCCTTCTTTACAGACCGAACTTTCTTTCACATTTCTCCTTTTGAGGAAATTGTTCCAAAGAATTAAGAACCAAGGTCATGTAAACATGAGTTCCTTGCAACAAAAAATCTCCTGGCATTACATGATGTATACAAAAAGCTAAAAAACAAATTGGGCCCCCGTTCTTTAGAAAGAAGATATGGAAAATCCTTAAAAAACTGAGTAAAAATAAAGACTTAATAATATGTA
>NC_087216.1:70632862-70640362 GCF_015104395.2 Macrobrachium nipponense | reverse complement strand
GTAGTTTTTCACTCACAAACATTTATGTTTTATGTTATTTGATGTTTCGAATGATCTTGTCTTTCTGTTTGTGTCAGCTGTGGGTTGTTTTAAGTCCTTCCCGAATTTTCATTCTGTTTCGTCGATTTAGCGAAAATATGCTAATTCAGTCGATAGTGAAATAGGAGAAAGATGAATCTACTTATTAGTGACTATTTTGATTTAATTTCAAGCCATTGAAATATAAGTCGATTGTTTTATAATGAAACTTGATTATTTTTACACATCTGTCGTGTATTTCTTTGCTATCTTAATGCACCCATTTGATTTGTTCTGTCCGTATTTGATTTTGGTAACTAGATATATCGTTCGTAAAAGTCAAAAAGGTCAAAAAATTAGATGATAACACAAACTTGATCAATATTTCTTATTATATAATCATCCGAACAATTTAACTGTAAGAAACGAAAGATTACGGAAGATTTTGAAATGTCGAAGGTGGAAGAGAGAACTCAGAAAAAGAGGGAAATAAAAGTAAAGGCAGTAAATAAATACCTCGCTGTCGAACTTCTCAGTCCCAGAGGTCCTTTATCCTCACACCGCTGAACTGTTGGAACATCTCCCTTCAGAGGAGGTCGTGCAACTGAACTTCAGAAGTTCAAGCGAAGATTGCAATGATTGATACCCCCAATACGTACAGTCCTCCTTACAGTTTTATCTAGTTTTTAGTGTGTTTTTTTTTTATTTGATTCTTGTTTTTTAATAAGTGGAATCTCTCTCTCTCTCTCTCTCTCTCTCTCTCTGGTCATGCTACTTTCTAAGAACACCTTATATTCTGTAGAAGCTTAAATTTAAAGTATATGACCCCCTGTGGTTCCATATGAATAAGGTTCATCGTCTTCTGAATAATAATAATAATAATAAATAATAATAATAATAATAATAATAATAATAATAATAATAATAGAAATGAAGGAATAATGACTTTCATTCGTCTAATCGTCTGTCTGTTATCTCCTTTCCATTAAAGAAAAAATCCATTGTAAAGAATTCTCCAGCAAGTTTTTTTATTTAAACTTGATGCTTAGTTTTCTTCTTTCTCTTTCGTCTGTCGTGCTTGGGGACAAAGAAGGGATGGATAACGCCCACATTATTCTTATTGACCTTTTGAAAAATGATTGGGTTACTTTGAGTGTATCGGTATGATATTCATGGATGGATAGAGTAATCGTTAGTTTTTAAGTTCTCTCTCGCTCTCTCTCTCTTTCTCGTTTAACAGTCACTTGTCTTTATTACTTCTTCCAAGTCAATCTGTGACCAAAAAGCATTCATGTATAAATGTTTAATTGGGATTACAAAATCTCTCGCTCCTCTCTCTCTCTCTCTCTCAAATAAAATCCAAAGTGGTCAAGAGACTCATAAAGAAAATATACATAAAACCAACATATTCCGACAAAGAAAATGAATAAGGTGAATCTTGTGAATATCCTAATTGAATGCATTAGGAAAAGAATGCCAAAAGCATGCAAACTGTGTAAGGTTTGGTATAGATAGTCAATCCACAAAACCTAATCAGAAAAATGTGCTGCATGCAACATTCCGACCCATCCACAGTGTGCTGAGGTAATACAAGGATTTGAGAAAAAGATACAAGAATTTTTTTGTTCAACATGTCTATCATGGATAGACATGTTATTAAATCAAGATTGAATGTACAAATAGTTGAGGATGAAGAAGGAAGGAGAAGAGGAAGAGAAGAAGAAAAAGAAGAAGAGGAAAAACGGAAGAGAAGTAAACAAAAATGAAATGACAGAAAAAAATAAGGAAAACAAAGAACAAGATAGGAAAGTATGGATGCAGAGATACTCATTGATACTACATATGTGGCAATAAAGCAGCATACTTACGAAGAAATAAATCACGATGTGACAACACAAAAGAAAATCCCGAAGAGGCTCTACCCAGATCTACACATGATGGGAAAGAGGAAAAAATAGACAAGAAGACTAAGTCGCAACCTTTTGAAAAGAGGAATTGCAGATTTGAGAAAGATGTTTACTACAAACATCCTAAGGTATGTCACAACTATGAATATATGGTAAATGCGCATACCTAGATGGCTATGAGGATGATTGCAGAGATCTGCATCCCAAAAAATATGCAAAAAAACCTAAAAAGAAGGAAAAGGATGTATGTTCGACAAAAAATGTAAATATAATGCACCCTGTAGCCATGAATCATAATCAAATAAATATCAATCAAGTAATAAAATCCAAAATAGAAAGAAGCAAATAAAGAGAGGAATAAAGAATATCGGTAAAAGAAAAGCAAGCCATCAACGAGGATATGCAGAGATGTCAGCAAAAAAAATCAAAGCCTCAGCTCCAAGATTCTACTCAAGAGATAATAAAACTGTATTTATTTATGCAAGAGGATATTGCAGATACGGAGAAAATTGGCAGATTCAAAACACAAAATGAATAATATGATGAAGGAAGATCAATATTATGGAAAGTTGGATTTTTTAATGTCAGAATTTCTGGAAATGAAAAAAAGAACAACATACCAGAACGGAGAGGACATGGGAAAAAATCCTTATTACACCATTATTGAATGGAGAAAACACGCAAACCATCATAGTGATGATGCGCAGGGTTTAGTTACGAGTAACTCAAAAAGAAAAATAGAGTACTTAGAAGAACTAACCCCAAAATGAAAACAAAAAAGATATATGATATAAGTGAAACCTGGTATTCCCAACCCGAGACTGGGAATGATGATCAAATAAAAGGGTTCAAACTTATAGATCAGATAGAAAAAATAGGAATCAAATGGGGAACCGCAATATATGGGAAAGACAAAAAACACGGAAAAATATTGAGAAATATAGTAACTCAAGAATGTGAAAACTAATGCGGTAGAATTTGAATCTGAAAAAAATTGATGAACATAGTAACTATATAGACCTCCTAATACTAAAGAGTTTGACTTAATAATTGAAAAAATTGGGATGATATATGTAGAAATCACAAGGACTGGACTATTCTCCTCTCTGGTGACTTCAACTTTCCTTTCGTAGAATGGAAAGAACGAATAGATTGTTTGTTGTGGTTTTTACTAACATATAAAAAGGGAGTAATAGTAGTGCAGAAGATAAGAGGCAATTTGAAAAGCTATTAGATATGCCTACTAGAATACAACATTCAAACAAATAAATCACCTGCAACAAGAAAAAAAAAAAGGAAAAAAAAAAAAAAAATACTTTGACCTAGTATTTGTGAACGAGATGAATTATGTTAAAGAAATAATAGTTTTTATAATGCGAGTATTTCAGACCATAATGTCATAGAATTAACAGTTTCATTCCAAACAAAGAATTGAAAATAGAGATAAGCAAGAAATGAAAAAGTGGGAAGGATATGGAAAATACAACTTCTACGTAAAAATATAAAATGGTCAGAATTAATGAAGAATTAAACAAAGATTGGGGATAAACATTTTTCGTAAGTGATGACATAAGGGTAAATACGGAGATAGTTATATAAAAATATTGGAGATAATAGTGGAAAAAATATATACCGAAGAAGAAAAGTAAACATCATTCATGCATACAAGAGACAGAAGGAATCTTGTTCAGAAAATCAGAAATGGAAAAAAAGGTCTTGCAAAAGAAAAAATGCATGGAAAGTTATAGAAATAAAAAGTAAGATAGAAAATGCAGAACAAAAATTATAACAATCAAAAGAAAAATGAAAAAAAAACGGGACTTGGGAAGAAAAAACCCTATTAAATATCAAGCAAAACCCCAAACTATTATACTCATATGCGAAAGAAGATGAATAAAAGAAGAATAGAATAGACCCTATGAGAATTGAAGGAGATTAACGAATGAAAAAAAGGGAAATTTGCAACATACTGGCAGAACGATATAAGAGAGAATTCACCCCTAGAGATAATGAAGATAATGATATAGAAGTAAGGGATGAAAATAGTGAATATTTAGCTGACATAGATATTATGAAAGCTGATATTGTGGCAGGCTATTAATGAAATTAAAAATGGAGCTGCTGCAGGGCAGATGGAATTCCTGCTATTTTGTTAAAGAAAGTAGTTCATTCTATCGCAAAGCCACTTCAATATTATTAAGACAAAGTGTAGATACAGGCAAGATATATGATGAGCACAAATTAGCATATATTACCCCTACTTTCAAAAGTGGATCAAGACTAGAGGCAAGTATTATAGGCCTGTGAGTCTAACATCACATATTATGAAAGTGTATGAAAGGGTAATGAAAAAAGAAAAAAATTATGAAACATTTAATTAAAAATAAAAAATAATTTGTTTAATAAGGACAACATGTTTTCGTCCCGGAAAAAGTACACAAACCCAAAACTGTTAGTCCACCGTGAAAACATATTCAAAAATATGAAAAGCGGAAATGAAACAAGATGTGGTTTATTTTAGACTTTTGCAAAAGCTTTTGATAAAGTAGACCATAATATATTAGGCGAAGAAAATTAGAAAAAACACAATATCGTGAGATAAAGTAGGAAGATGGTTAAAAGAATTTTTACACAGGAAAACAAAAAAGATAGTTATTGCAAACGACGAGAAATCGGATGAAGCCAGGTAATAATCCGGTGTGCCCGCAAGGTACGGTGTTTTTAGCTGCAATACTGTTTGTTTATTATGATTGAAGACATAGACAATAATGTAAGGATTCGGTAGTGAGGTAGTTTCGCAGAGACACAAGAATAAGTAGAGAAATTACTTGTGATGAAGATAGGAACGCTCTAAACAAAGAGACCTTAACAAATATATGATATGGGGCAGAGGTAAATAGGATGGTTTTAACTCTGATAAAATTTGAAATCAATAAATTATGGAGACAGAGAAAGAAAAGATATATGCATATAAGGACCTAATAATGAGACCATCACAAATAAGGGAAGCAGTTTAAAGACCTTGGTGTGATGATGAATAGGAACATGTTATGCAAAATGATCAAATAGCAACTCTGTTGGCAAAAATGTAAAGCAAAAATGGGAAATGTTGTTAAGGCACTTCAAAACAAGAAAGCTGAACACATGATTATGCTTTATAAAACATATGTTCGTAGTCCACTTGGAATATTTTGCAATATGATATGGTACCCACCACTATCAAAAGGATATTGCACAAATAGAGAGTGTACAAAGGTCCTTTACAGCTAGAATAGAAGAAGTTAAGGACCTAGACTACTGGGGGGGAAAGACTACAATTCTTAAAATTATATAGTCTAGAAAGGAGAAGAGAACGCTACATGATAATTCAGGCATGGAAACAGATAGAAGGAATAGCAGAAAATATCATGGAACTAAAAATATCAGCAAAGAGCAAGCAGAGGTAGATTAATTAGTGGCCCAAAACATACCAGGAAAAAAAATAAGGGAAAGAAAGCACACGGAAATTAATCCACTACGCACCAGCATCGATAATGCAGCGTCTATCAATGCGTTGCCAGCTCATCTGAGGAATATATCAGGAGTGAGCGTAGATGTGTTTTTAAGAATAAGCTCGACAAATATCTAAACTGCATCCCGACCATCCAAGATTGGAAAGATGCAAATATACCGGGGGGAAAAGATGTACTAGCAACTCTCTGGTAGACATTAGAGGTGCCTCACACTGAGGACCTGGGGCAACCCGAACAAGATGTAAGGTCTGTAAGGTCTGTAAGGTCTCTCTCTCTCTCTCTCTCTCTCCCTCTCTCACTCTCTCTCTCTCTCTCTCTTTAATTTAATAAACGACAGTTTCTTGCTTACTTTTAAATTCCTTCCAAATCAATTCGTAAATCTCAATATTAAATTTATAAATTTGAGTTGAAATTGGATATCCACACAACACACACACACACACACACACACACACACACACACCCACATATATATATATATATATATATATATATATATATATATATAGGTAAGATATGTATATAATCTAGTATGCTCATTTTAGAAATAGCCCTTATATGTTTCTATTCCTCTTGTTATTCTCACACTTGTGTTTTTTCCCTTATCCGGAGCATTCATATCCAGCAGTGACACATCTCTCTTCCTCATGCTTACTATTCATTCCTTTCCCGCAGAAAAACAACAGCAGCGATCATTGTAATTATCGGTAATGACTCTCCTAAATTATTTGGGACAGCCGGTTCATTATTTACTTGCGTAAGAAAACTACGTTAGCTGTAGGTTTTGTGGGATGCGAGGTCTTTGTTTCTCCGTTAGAAAGATTGTTGGCATTCCACGCGAAATTAAATGAGCTGGGAAATGCAGGGCATTTTCAGTCACACTTGTACTTATGCACACACACACACACACTATAGTATATATAGTATGAGCGTATTTGTATGTATGTATTTATATATGTATATATGGTATTATATTTATTATGTATATATTTATGAGGAATATTTAGTTTTATGATTTTTAGTTTGGCTTGGAATGCGGCTTTATGGTAAAGGCAATAAAAATTAGTATAATCTTGTTGCCAGATTGCGTAATGACAGTCATTGGAGAGAGAGAGAGAGAGAGAGAGAGAGAGAGAGAGAGAGAGAGAGAGAGAGAGAGTAAATTAAGAACAATAATATGTTTAGAGCTACGTTGAATCTATATTCCAACCAATTATGCCAGTCAATTAGAGTTAAGTATTGATTTGATATTTGTCTTAATGCGCATTTTTAAAGTAAAGTTATTTGGGAAGGCCATTTGGTTTTTTCCTACCATTCACCAGGATACAACGACTTCCGGAATTGCTATTGTGAAACCCCGAAACGAAAAATCTGAAAATATATGATACCAAATAAACAGAATCATAAATGTCGTGCAACTCTTGTTAATATTCGCATACCACAAACCAATTTAAATTCCATAAACCAAACCCACAATAATTTTTTGCTTCGAAGGATTATTGACGTCGTTTCCGAAAGAATGCGTCTTCTCTCTCTCATTTTTGTAGAGAATTTCAAGCCGGGAATAATAAAAAAATTGTAGAGAAGTTAAAAGATAAAGTTTGAATTGGTTTTGAATCGACTTGGTTGTAGATATGCTGGAAGAGAAGCGATTCACAAGAACGCCAAAGAGAGAGAAAGAGAGCGAGATTAAGGCGTGTGAAAAATGTGCTTCTGTGATTCTCCAGAAAGGCGGAGAGAGAGAAGAACTTTTGAAAAATGTATCACAGAGGTCCTATCTGCTGTCGAACGTTTAACCAACAGCGTTCTTCGCCTGTTTCGGAAGAATCTCAAGTTCCCGGAGTTGAGATGACTATTTCCCAATTTTCGGTCAGATTATTACAATGAGAATAAGTATTGAATGTTTTAAAAATGGGGGATTCTAACATTGTGAATAAAAAGTTATATTGTTACATTTCTACATGCTGGAGTTTCTTAAAACATTTATATAGCCTGTGAGTGACAATTAATTACTGTTATCTTTTGAGCTCCATTCCTATTTATGTATATATATATATATATAT
>NC_087216.1:70623142-70629862 GCF_015104395.2 Macrobrachium nipponense | reverse complement strand
AGTGCAATAAATTGCCCGCTAATTAGTACTTCACGTGTTATTTATTTTTCTATAGATCTTTGAAGGTCTATAGAAATATATTATATATATATATATATATATATATATATATATATATATATATATATATATATATATAATATATATATATATATATATATTTTACACCCCCTTTATTCCCTAAAACTACACAAACTGGGAACTCTTTACCTGTTGCCAACGGTGCCCTGTCTGTAAGATGTCACGAGGCTTATTAAGACTGCGTAAAATATATAAAAATATCATTTATTTCCAAGCAGTTGGTTATAACAAAGAACAAAATGATTAACAAGTCATAATGGGCATAAATACCCAACCTGCCCATAAAGAAAATCAATAAGATAACATTCTACCTTCCGGACTAAGGTTACACTCTCAAACCCTCAAACAAGTCACATTGTCTAGTATTAGTCAGTTATCAGTTAGAGAATCCCATTCCTAATCAACCATGGAATCGGACCCATCTTTTCGATGGGCGTTTTCTCCCGACACTTAGAGCAACCGCTTGTTCTCATCCTTTGCACAAAGAATGCGTCTTCCACAAGTACCCTGAACCAGTAGGCCTGTAATACGCATACTAAACCGACCATGAGCAGCCTGCGCCTAATTACTCCTTAAATAGCCTCTCTAATGAAACTGATTGGGTTCCCAGTCTTAGAAAATCAGTTGTCTGCAAATAACACTCAGTTTCAACTCTTCCTCAGTCATTCCAGTCAGTGCAGGGAATCAGTCAAGTTAAATCTTGCTCAACTGAATGAATGAGAAGAAAAGATGAATTGATATGCGTATACTGATTTATGTTTATGCTCCTCTGTCTGCGTACGCTGATGTATGATAGGCGTTTCTGCGAAAATATGCAATCTGGCATATTTAGTTGTAATAAACACAGTGGGGGTATCTACATGAAACCCTTTTTGAAGTTGCGTTGAAGCTGTTATCCAATAAAGACATTCATGGAATCACCTAAGCTGTGAAAAGTGCAAATGGTCGAAAGCACAGAGAACACAAACATGTTTTCTCCGGTAGTTAAGTAGCATGCAAATTGCAATGTGCATAAGCGCGCAAAATATGTATTCAAGATTGATTGTAGGTATAAGCTGAGTGAGATATTGAACAGCAATACCACTTGATATCGAAATCTGAGGAACCTCCATCCGTTCTGCCAAAATGACATCGATCAACTGGTGAAAAGTGCTGCAAGCCTCCGCCATCTGTTGGGTCCTGAAGATGTGTTAAACACACGAGAGTACTTGGCACTCTGTCTCTTCACTTTTATCTTTATAGTGGCTTCAGCTAATATACAGTGTTTCGAAATTAGAGCCCCTTCCCCCCTCTACAGCATAAACTAAATTGATATGGACAAAACAAAAGTAATTCAGAACAAATATTTAAGTTTGTTTTTCTCTGAGTATTTAATATTTTGTGTGGCCTCCATCTGCCTGTATCCCAGCCTGCATTCTTGAGGGGTATGATTTCAGCAAATCACAAAAAAGGGGAGACTCAAACTACATTTCCCTGAGCACTTCATTCACCTCTCTTCGCAGGTCGTCGAGGTTTGGTATGCAATAATAGTTCTCTATGCCCGCTTCAACATGATCCTTTAAGATACTACCTATGTTTTCACACACATTAAGGTCAGGGGAGCTACCTGGAAATTCACTTGGCGAGAAGAAATTGATACCACTTTTTCGCAGCATTCCTGTATCAGAAGAGCCTTGAAGCATGGTGCCTTATCATGCAAAAATGTGACTTCTTCAACAGATAATGCATTTTGAGGATCTTTGAGGAAAGGAAATACTCCACCAGTAAGCACAGTTTCTCTGAAGTATTCGCCATTCTATGACTGTCCTTTTTCTTTGATGATCCACATTAACAGTTTAGCTGTGAAACAGAGATAAATTCCCAAACATTCAGGAAATTTCACAACTTGGCGATAGCGCACATCACTGATATCATCCAACTTTGCAGCCCAAATGATGTATTTTTTTATGATGATTTGGCTTCCTGACTTACAATGTGCAAATGAAGAATTCATCTGATGCAGCAACATGGAGAAAGTCAGCTTCATCCCAGTCTTAAAGAAATGAATCACAAAACCATGCATGGTCTTCTCTCTGTTGCTGAGTGATGTTGGGCTTGCTGATAACATGAAATGGCTTGATACCAGATTTTTTCAACTCACGATATACAGCACTATAACTTCTCTTCTTTCCCCTTTTTGTTTCTAGTTCAAGTGCCAATTTACGTAAAGACTTTCTTGGTCTACCCACTGCCTCAGCTATGATGTCTTTTGACTCCTGAGAAAGGACTTCAGGCCTTCCAAGATTCTCACTCTTTTTGCGATGACAAGTCATATGGATTTTTGTTCCAGTTTCTTTTAACAAAGGATTCATCTCGTTTAATGTATTTAGCTATCCAGGAAGGTGAAAAGAAGGATGCACCAGCAACCCTGGCCTCTCTGAAGGTTATAGCCAGGATTCGGTCAATCCATCTGATTTCCTCCAAGTCGTTAGCTATGGCTGTATCTAACTCCGTCACTCAGTCTGAAAAACAAGAAATGTAAAATGAAAAATAGCTTAATAGAAATTTAAGATATTGTACTTGGAGATTGGCTATAGCAGAAAACTTCATAACTTTCCATTTGTTCTGTGGAGGGGGGGGGGGGACTCTTTAATTTCGATACACCCGGAATATGCATATATATATATATATATATATATATATATATATATATATATATATATATATATAAACATAGGAAAACTTTAGTTGCATATGTATATGGTAAGGGCCACTCCATTCCATATGATATAATAAAGTACAGTTTGAAAAAAAAAATATGCATTCGTATTATACAGTTGCACTCAGTCACATACACATAGAGTGTGTGTGTGCGTGTGTACCTACATGTCTCTGCGTCTGTGGGCGAATAAGCAACTTATCTGAACAACCGGAGCTCGAATAAATCTTCCAAAAGTGACATTTGGTGTGGATGGATGATGGCCTTTAAGCTAATTACCAAAATGAGGATGACAGGTGGGTCTTATCACCCTTTTATATTAAGAGAGCAATCTTTTATTTCCCCCCCTTCTCCCCCCCCACAACCCGCCCTTTCGTCTCTCTCTCTCTGTCTCTGTCTGTCTGTCTGTCTCTCTCTCTCTCTCTCTCTCTCTCTCTCTCTCTCTCTCTCCGTCCTGTCGATTTAAAGTCTACTTTTGTCATTTTCAAACACAGACATAATACACATATAAGTACTTATATATTTTTGTTGTACATGATTAGCAATAGATAATCCTCATTGTTTTTTTTTACATATGTGTCTTTTGTAAAGGATACCTCACCGGAATATAAAATCAGTATAAGGCCATAAAAAAGAAAAATTAATGATACAGTGTAATAGCTTTTTCTTGTTCATGTTAAAGCATTTAAAAAAACTTGTAAATTAATTCCTGAGCGTAGAAGTGAAAGATCTTGCATTAATGTCCTTATGACGATATATACACACACACACACACACATATATATATATATATATATATATATATATATATATATATATATATATATATATATATATATATATATATATATATATATATTATATAAGTCAGTAGCCATGAAGTAAAGTGAAACAACGGAGTGGTGTTAGGCCTTTCGACTTACTGTCCTTTACTTAGCCTTGTGTTGTCTCCGAAGATCAGTAGATTCAACAGATTTTGTGTCTACGTAGTACCTCTGCAGATGAGTGTAAGCTTAGTAATACAGTGCCTGTATTACTCTTGTCATATCTGCAGACTGCAGTAACTACAGGTCAGTTTTTTTTTTTTTTCTTTTGCTCTCCAAAGTTGCTGAAAGAAATTATTTTTAATCTTTATTTAAGTTTGTGGAATTTAAAGGATTGTTAGCTGATCGTCAATAAGCATATAGGTACCTGTGATGCTTTTTAATATTTGACTGACGCCATTTTCAAGAGAATCTAGATAAGGGTTTTGAGTGTGGCTCATTTCAAATAGATTTTAGTGCTGCTTCGATATAGTAAATCTTGAGACACTTTATAAACTTCAGACTCTTGTTTTAGGATGACTTCAAGAGTTCTTTACATGTACAAAGCATCGTTATTTTAAATGTGTACAAATGATGCAGTTGTTGGCCTGGAAAGCAAGATTGCTCAGTCTGCCGATGATGCAACACTCGCAGGTGTAGAAACGTCTCTACTTATGAGAAAAAGTTGCCCTTAGTCTCAATCGTGACACGGAGAGGACTAGTGAATGGTGCAGTCGGTGGGGGATGAGGCTGGACTCCAGTAAACCGAAAACACTGTTGATCAGTAGATCCCTTATTGAATTCCCACCCCATCCTCCCATTCAGGTGGATGGGGTCTCTGCTAAATGGGTTTAAAGGGTTTGCTGTGTCTGGTGGAACTTTTTGACTTACTTCTTACGTTTGTTTCTGCTGAAAGCGTCAGTAAATGCCACACAAAAGTCAGGTATTGTTCGTAGACTTCCTATAATTATAACGGTGACAAAATCAGTGGAACCTGTTTCAGGTCATTTGTGCTTCCTTGACTTGAATACTGTTCTCCGGTGTGGATGGATGTCTGGTTCTGCCAGAGGTTTATCTCTTTTAAATTGAGTAGTTCGTGGTGGTAGGTTTCTGTTTCCTAACATCAGCAGTTATGACTTGGACCATCGTCGGATGGTGTCTTATTAGTCACTTTTTCATAAGTTAGTTTTTTTAACAGAGATCTTTTACACTCACAATTGATCTCTGATCCCCTTGATCTGCCGAAAGAGCAACCAGGTTTGCTGAACAGCGGGACCAATGCGTAGTCAATGTGCCGCGCTGTGGAACTTCTCGGTTCCAGAGGTTCTTTATTCCTGATGAGGTGTGGCGCAGCTGGAACCTCAGAAGCTCAAGGGAAGATGCAATGAATTACTTCTGCCTCAAAGCAACTTTCCTTTTATTTTAATTAAACATCGACTCAAATTTTTAGCTACTTATTTAGTAATTTGTTTTCTTTTCTAATAACTGATCTCTTCTTTTTGTATTCTCTATTTCCTTCTGTTACCTCTTTCAAATGAACACCATATTCTTCCGAAGCTTGAATTTTAGGTCAGTGGCGCCTGTGGGCTTCTTCCGAAGGAATAGCCTTCAGTTTCTGAATAGTAATAGTAAAGAGGGTTCATATTCTCAATAATAATAATAATAATATTTCGGAAGGAGACCATCTCGTAGACAAGTTTTGTTAAAAACTTGGCGATAGATGAGGTTTGAATAACGCTGGGGGCGAGGTAGTCCGTGTTGAGTGTGGAATGGGTTGCATATGCCATTAAAATGGATCATTTTCTCTCATTATTATTGTTGTTGTTATTATTATAATTTGCACAAGGTTCCCTCAGTAAGCTCTGCTTCCAGCAGTTGGTTGCTGTTAGTGGGAAGGTCCGCAACAGGCCTCTTTCTTCCCCATGAAAGGCCCGGACCCACTGACCTTTAGGATGAATTGCGCACAAAATATGTTGATATTCCCTAAACATCAGCAATATTGGTGATACATGCTTGTATCAGTCAGCACACGTCCGCAGTTATCCGCAGAGGCACTTTTTTCCGGTTCCCGAGATTTCAGAGCTGCAAAAAATTTTGGTTGCGGATGACATCCGCAATACATCCGTTATACATGCGCTGTTATCCGCAACTCAGGGTAATTGCGGATTGGTAGCAGACTGGGAGAGTATGTAGTGAGTATTTCAACCGTAAGGAGAGCGTCCCTCTCACATCCATATCACGAAATAAAACGAAATAAAGTAATATATTGCGAACTTACGGATTTGTCAAGAATTAAGCGTCTGATTTGCGAACAATTAGCAACGCTTCCGATCCGCTTCCCCAATACATCCGTTATTCTTCCGTGGTTGTTCTTGATATATAAGCAATATTTGCAATACATTCGGCGAGATTTGGCAGTTTGACCCTCCCGGAGGGTATCCGCAGTGGTATCCGCTTGTATTCGTTATACATCCGCAATTACATTATTAAATATAATCCGCGATTCATACTGGTTTTTATCCGCACACTATTGCGGAAAATTTGTCATATTTGGTCAATTCTGTTGCGGATAACAACGAACGCCCGAACCCCAAGAAAATGTGTATCTTCAATTCATCCTCAATTCATCCTCTGGTCATTGGGACCGGGCCTTCAAGCTTTAACAGTCGCTTTCTTTTCAACTAAGCAGCTTCCATACCTGAAATTCCATTTGACATCGCCTGCATGTCGACGCTTACGTTAATTGACTAGTTAGAGTCACTTTCAACTTTCTCCACTTTCAGTAAACGCTAGAAATGCTTCCTTCATGACACTGCATGAAACACAGAGTTATCAGGTACATTTAATTTAGTAAGCACATGAATATGATTGATAATGGGACAGAAAAATAAAAATAATATGCGATACTCGATACCAATAGGGCACCCTACAGGCGATAACTCGCGATGCTTCAAGTTGAACCATCAAGGGGTTAACTAGGTATCTCGGGACTCTCTCTGCTATATCAACGTTACGGTAAATGCATTTCAAAGGGTCTCCCAACATCACCCTGTTAATCATATGACAACCGATACAATGCGAAATGATTCTTTATAGCAAAGGCGAGAGGGCTGATTTTTAACTAAGCTTAGTATTCAA
>NC_087216.1:70613142-70618142 GCF_015104395.2 Macrobrachium nipponense | reverse complement strand
ATTTGGCGTTTTGTTTTAATAGCTAAGTTCAGTACAGATGAAAAGTCAGTAATAAGAAGGATAGAGAAACTTCTGTACAAAATAAACGCCGCTAAAATAACCATTATTTTCGATAAAACCTGTCTTAATGAAGGTCTTCTTCCAGCATATTATTATTATTATTATTATTATTTTATTTATTTATTTATTTTTTCTCTATCACAGTCCTCCAATTCGACTGGGTGGTATTTATAGTGTGGGGTTCCGGGTTGCATCCTGCCTCCTTAGGAGTCCATCACTTTTTCTTACTATGTGTGCCGTTTCTAGGACACACTCTTCTGCATGAGTCCTGGAGCTACTTCAGCCTCTAGTTTTTCTAGATTCCTTTTCAGGGATCTTGGGATCGTGCCTAGTGCTCCTATGATTATGGGTACAATTTCCACTGGCATATCCCATATCCTTCTTATTTCTATTTTCAGATATTGATACTTATCCATTTTTTCTCTCTCTTTCTCTTCAACTCTGGTGTCCCACCCCCATGGTATTGCGACATCAATGAGTGATACTTTCTTCTGATTTTGTCAATCAACGTCACGTCTGGTCTATTTGCACGTATTAACCCTATCTGTTCTTGATACCATAAGTCCCAGAGGATCTTTGCGTGATCGTTTTCTATCACTCCCTCAGGTTGGTGCTCGTACCACTTATTATTGCAAGGTAGCTGATGTTTCTTGCACAGGCTCCAGTGGAGGGCTTTTGTCACTGAATCATACCTCTTTTGTACTGGTTCTGTGCAAGTGCCGGGCATTCGCTTGCCTGCTATGTGGTTTATGGTTTCATTTTCGTATTGCACTTTCTATATATGGAAGAGATGCTATTTCCGTCTATCGTTCTTTGAACATATCTGGTTCTTAGGGCCTGATCTTGAGCCGCTGCTATCATTCCTTCAGTTTCCTTCTTTAGCTCTCCCCTCTGTAGCCATTGCCATGTGTCATCGCTGGCTAGTTCTTTAGTCTGTCCTCATGTATTGTCCGTGCATTGGTTTGTTGTGCCAGTCCTCTGTTCTGCCTGTCATTCTCCTGTCTCTGTATATTTCTGGGTCTTCGTCTACTTTTATTAGTCCTTCTTCCCATGCACTCTTAGCCACTCGTCTTCACTGGTTTTCAGATATTGCCCCAGTGCTCTGTTCTCGATGTTTATGCAGTCCTCTATACTTAGTAGTGTCCTCTCCCTCCTTCCTTTTATTTCGTGTTATGTATAGCCTGTCCGTATTTGCTCTTGGGTGTAGTGCTTTGTGTATTGTCATATGTTTCCGTTTTTCTGATCTATGCTGCGGAGTTTCTGGCCTGCGTCCAGTTACCACTATTCCCTGGCGCTGTATCTGATTACTGGCACTGCCCATGTGTTTATGGCTTTTATCATATTTCCGCCATTGAGTTTTGACTTGAGTATCGCCTTGAAGCTCTGACAATATATTCTTTCCTGATGGATGTACCTTCATCTCTTGGTTGCTTTTATATCCCTTCCATTCCATTATTCCCAGGTTTTATTTGGTATCCTGTATCATCTATGTGTTTGATGTTTGCTCCCATCTGGTAGCTTTATCCCTTCAGTTCTCGTTACTCTGCCTTTTCTTTTTTGTATGTTGACTAAGGCGCATTTTTCTATTCCAAACTCCATCCTGATGTCCCCAGATACAATCCTTACAGTCTGGATTAGGGTATCTATTTCCTTGATGCTCTTACCATACAGCTTGATGTCGTCCATGAAACATCAGATGTTGATTCTGTTGCCTCTTTCTTGAGTTGGTACCCGGCATCCATTTCTCTGCAGTACTTTTTGTCATGGGAATCATGGCTACTACGAAGAGTAGTGGGGACAGTGAGTCGCCCTGGAAGATCCCTCTCTTGATATTAACCTCTGCTAGTCTTATTCCAGAGCTTGTAAGTATTGTATTCCAGTTGCGCATTGTATTTTTGAAGAAGCTGATGGTGTTTTCCTCTGCCCCATATTATTTTCAGGCATTCTATTAGCCATGTGTGTGGTATCATGTCGAAGGCTTTCTTATAGTCTATCCATGCCATGCTTAGGTTGGTTTTCCTTCTCTTACTGTTCTTCATTACCATTTTGTCAATCAGGAGCTGATCTTTTGTGCCCCTACACTTCCTTCTGCAGCCTTTCTGTTGGTGGGGGATGGTGTTTGTCTCCTCTAGGTAATTGTATAGCCTTTCACTGATGATACTGTTAGTAACTTCCACATTATTGGTAGGCAGGTGATAGGCCTGTAGTTACTGGCTATATTTCCCTTACTCTTGTCTTTTTGTACTAAGGATGTTCTTCCTCGTGCCGCGGGTTTATTTATTATTATTATTAATGATTATTATTATTATTATTAATTAATTTTTATTATTATTCTATTATTATAGGGTCATTTATTATTTATATTGTTCTTCCTTGGTGCCCGGTATTATTAAATTATTAAATTATTTATTATTTAATTAAATTATTATTATTATTATTATTATTATTATTATTATTTTAAAGAACAAGCTAATATCACGTAGGACAAGTCTAGGCGCAACATTACAGAATTACATAAATTGTACGTAAGTACTCGGCTGTCCATAATGGATGCTTCCTGATGAAATGGGCCTAAAATATATGAACAAATATATGGTAAGACAAGTCAGCCTGCAGTGATGGCATAGACCAAATTACTTAATCAAAGGTAACCTAAATGGTAATTAGACTAACTACAGTAGTTTTCTCGTATAGAAAATGGCCAACGGTTACTGAAGCTCTCTGGTCCCATCCAAGTATTTGTTGACATGAAAGGAGTCTTGGAGGAATCTCAAGTCAGTTTAGGCTCTGTTTCGATGTTATGGAAGCCGTGACGTCATATATATCTTCTTGTTGAAACGAGTGACTGGTCTGTTTGGTGCTGCATCAAATCTTGTTTTGGGGCAGAATGAAACAAAGACTTGACCACAGCGAATCGTTGTTTTAATCTGCAAAATCGTGATATTAATTTTTCTTTATTTCATATTTCAAGAAAAATCCTGTTATTAGCCCACACACACGCACACATGTACATATATATATATATATATATATATATATATATATATATATATATATATATATATATATATATATATATATATATCTATATATATATATATATATATATATATATATATATATATATATATATATATATATATATATATATATATATATATATATATATATATATATATATATATATATATATATATATATGATACATATATACTATATATATATGTATCTATATATATATATAATATATATATATATATATATATATATATATATATATATATAAAATATTAATTTTATGATGTGCAGTTATAAATGAAATCTGACAGTTGTGTAATAGTATAGTATAAGGAAAATTTTAGTCTAAATATAACAAATAACAAAATTTAAAGATTCCTTCTGTTAGACTTAAAATTCCCTGATTTATAAACTTTCATTTATTACTTTCATATTGATTCCATGATATCAATTTGGTTATGGCTGTAGCGCGCTACCAGTTTCTCCAATAAAATCACACACAACTATCATTAATTGTTGCATAAATTATATATCGGTTTTGTTAGTTTTAAGTCATGTAACCTTCATTAAAAACCAATCATAATAATCAATAACCTTTTGGTTTTGGTTTATTTTTCCACCAGTAATGAATCAGCTGCATTAATCTCGAAATCAGATGATGAGAATTTATTCATTCGTATATTCCATTCGACTAAATCATGAAGAGTTGTCTTAAAATTGAGATAGAAATGTGCCCCTCAATCATCAGACCTACGTTGGTTGGGAATTCAAAAACCATCATTATCACCGTTTTTAAAATTACTTATGTGTCACACTTAGGTCGAGAAATATTATGACCTGAAGTGTGACACTTCAGGTCTAAATATTTTTCGAAGTAAAATTCTGATCACCTGAGTTATCGATCGGTAATTCAGTCCTTCGTCAGGAGCTTGCTGAATCGAATTTTGCAAATCCATGAATCATGAGGTTCGCTATTAACACATTTCGTCCATCGGAAATAACGCGAATGAAAGCTACTCTCAGGTCCCCATATTTGGTCGCATAATGGGACAGATTAAATCCTTGGGGAAGCAGAAGGGACGATAAAGTTAAAGCATCTTTTCCGAAATCGTGACACCGGTTGGGCCTGATGAGAGGTCAGCTTTCGCCTGGTGATGCCCAAATGTTACTTTTGTTTCGCGGATCCGGAATTTCGAATTCTTCATCTGTGAATATTACGATTAAAAATTCGGATTCATCAGGAATATCTTTGTGTATTTTGAAATGAATAGGTCACCGAATCAATTATGTTTATTTGGTTACAGCACCAGTTCGGAGAAATTACCATTTGCGGTCTAATAAAAGAATTTTTTCCTTGTTTCATTGTTTTTGCTAGATAGGAAATTGGTTCCGGCAACATGAAATCGCCTTATTTCAGTGATTTCAAATATCTTGACACAACTAAAAGCTATGGAACAATTGAAAGTTTTTGAAAATACGTGGGTATACCATATATATACACATATATAATATTGTTTGTGTTTATACGTTCATTCCCACAGCGGCATTGATCATAGAACTGGAGCAGGTTATATAATCCTTGAACAATCAAAAATAAGAAACAACTTTGAAAAAAAAAAAAAAAATTTATAGCAAGGCTTTTCTAATTTCTATGCCAAGTCCGGAACAGCAACGACCCAAACCATCTTAGGATCTGAAACGATTCAAAAGACCGTTCGGGTTCGTTAAACACTGAGACTTCCTCAGTACTACTATCGTTCATCACCTTTTTGCGGGTAAGGGCGGGTTTTGCAGCGCTCGGCTGTTTTGACTCAAGTTCGTCTCCATTTCACTTTGGTTTTCGTCGGTTATGTTCAGATTTTAACGAAATCCTTCGATTTTGGCGTTTGGATCTGTGAATATAGTGTTTAATCGTGTACAGT
>NC_087216.1:70598142-70603142 GCF_015104395.2 Macrobrachium nipponense | reverse complement strand
TTTAGAAGAGGCATGTGGTGGTTATGTGTCTACTAGTATGGTAAAGGCACAAATAAGATGTATTGCTATGGAATCATTGATAAACTCTGGTAGAATAACTGATGAAGATGAGTTAGAATTGGCTCAAGAGTTGTTAAACGTACCACGTGCTGATCTCATAAATAAGCAAGCAGAAAAGAAAGAGAAAAGTAATGCAGAGTTAGAGCTTAGACGCATTGAAGTAGAAGAGAATTTGATTAAAGGGGCCGGCCGGCTAATGCCGTTTTTTAACGACAGGACTTTGACATTCATACCACTTAATAAGGTGACTTGGGACATCTCCAAACCGCATATGATTTTCGCCTCTGACCTTCGGTTTTGTGACGCCAGGGCAATTTATTCCGAAAATAACCATTTTTCAAATTCTATCTCCTCCTTTGATATTTAATATTAAGACCTGGGATTACTACCATATATAGACCTGATGTAGACCTCCAATCAAATGGAGAGTTTTTTTCTAAAAGTAATTTTTTGCTAGATATGAAGTTTTTTTTTCAATATGGTAAAAAAATAAACCCTATAAATCACGAGAAAAAAAATTATAAAAAAAGTCGAAACAAAAATTGGAAAAAAGGGCTCTATTTGATTGTTCTATAATGTATTTCTGAGTTATATACCAAATTCCAATGTTATAGCTTTAAAACTAAGTGAGGAGATAGATTTTGAAGGTCAATAAGTATAGTTTTGAGATACGGGCTTTCAAAGTTTTCCTTCGTATTTCTATAAAGACAATGTTAATAAATAATGATTATTATGAATGTATATTTCTTTTTTGTGTATTAATAAACCAAAACTATTTTATTTATCATAATTTAATCATAAATGATGATCCCTTGCTCATATATCGTAGCCTGGGGCATGCTTGAGGCAAGATGGGGCATTCCTTCCTACGTAACCCCCTCCCTCCCCTTCACTAACTCGGCTTATTACAGCGAATTTTCTTCTGTATGTTAGCGAGATGTTTTCATTGTATTTTCCTCTTTGGCATTATGACATTCTTGCCGAAACAAAGATAAACAAACTTAAATGCAAGAGAATGTCAGTGAGACTCGAAGGTGTACTCTCTTTTTACAAAGACAATTTAATAAATCATGATTATTATGAATTTCATATTCCACTTTGGGTATTAAAAAACCAAAATCTATGTTATTTATCATAAATGAAGATCTCTTTGCTCAAAGATCGTAGCCTTTGGGCACAGTGTGACGTGTGCATGTCAGGCAAGAAGGGGGCGTACTAAGCAACCCTCCCCTCTCTCTTCACTAACTACGCGTATATTATGATATTCTGTAATAATACTTGAGCGATTTTTCTTCGTCTGTATGTTAGCGAGATGTTTTCCATGTCTTTTCCTCATTGCCATGATGAACTTCTTGCCGAAACATACATAACCATACGTTAAAAACAAGCGAATGTCACGAGGTGAAACTCGAACGTGTAATCTACTTGAAGTCTATGGTCCAACTGATTCATGATTGAACTAGATACTCGCTTATGCGAGCCACGGAATCTCTACAGATGCCATTTCTCACAATTTCTTTGCCAATAATTATGAAAATTTACGATAACAGAAGAAATATGCATTTTCTTGTACGGATGAATGTTTTTAGGCTTATTGAGTTATGTTACTAATTACCCTGTAACTACGAAAGTAAGAGGAATTTTGACGAAATATTTCGTATACGTATTCTCAATTGCCATATGAAGCTCCATGAATTTTTTCATGACTTTGCATTTTTCGCCCTATACCACCATATATATGGGTTCCGGCCGGCCCCCTTAAGCTAAAAATGCTTGCTTGAAGAGAGAGAATGCAAGCTGAAAGAGAAAGAATAGACAGGGAAAAACAAGAAAGAAGAGAAAGAGAAGAAGAAAAAGCAGCAGAAGAGGAAAGAGAAATCGCAAGACATGAAAGGGAAATGGAATTGATAAGAGCTAGATCCACATTACTTGTAATACCGTCTAACCCTAACCAAGGTAATCAAGACCCTGTATTTGATGTAGTGAGAGTACAGAAGTTAATCCCTAAGTTTACTGAAGAAGCTCCAGATGAGTTTTTTGATCACTTTGAGAAAGTGGCTTCAGGTATGTAATGGCCAGTGGATAAATGGTCAGTTTTGCTACAAAGTGTCTTGATTGGTAAAGGGAGAAGTGCTTATCTAGCCTTAGCAGCTGATCAGTTGTAAAGACTACAAGGTATATAAACACAGTGTGCTACAAGTTTACCAGATGACCAGAGTACTACAATGAGAGATTCAGAAATTTGAGAAAAGATGAGAAGGGAACATTCTTAATTATTCTTACAAAGTGAGAAGGTGTTTCAAACGTTGGGTACAAGCTGCTAAAGTTAACACTTTTGATGAGTTAGAAGAGTTACTTGTTCTTGAACAGTATCTTAAAGGAATTCCTGAACATATAAGAGCTTATTTAAGAGAGAGAGAGAAGTGAAGAAACTTGACAAAGCTGCTACACTTAGTGAAATTACAATATAATCAGTAGTAAGCGTAATTACAATGCCAAGTACCAGAGTCAACAACGCCCAGGTTTTAAGTCCTTTCCAAATAACAGGAACAAATTTAATGGGAAACCTTCAAGTGATAATACCAAAGATACACAAGGTATACACCTCAGCAAAAACTAATGTGAAAATCCTCATCTAGTTTTTCAAGACAGTTACAGAAACCTAATTTTTGTCTGTTTCAAGTGTGGAAGAGTAGGACACTATAGTCAAGAGTGTTACCAGAATCAACAGCAGTCAAAATCAGTTGGTCAAGTTGTAAAAGGTGACCAGGTGAAACAAACTACGCAGAGCAGTGTGGGAAAGAATCAGACTCCAGAGAAGAATGAAACTTAACGAGCTGAATGTTTAGCAACCAGTGGAAATGTTACCTCAAGCAGTGAGTGGCTAAGCAGTGTGGAGGCTTTTAAGCCATATATCTATGAGGGTATGCTGTCAACTCTAGAAGGAAGTATGCAGGTACCAGTCAAGATATTACGTGATACAGGGAGTAACCATAGTGTGGTAGTACGTGGTTCTCACCTCATTGGAGAAGTCTCACAGGAGATTCAGTTATTTTGAAGGGTATAGGAGGAGAGGAAGTAACTCCATATGCGCTTACACCTGTCATGTGAATTGTGACAGGGAATGTTGATTTTGCTGTAAAGGACTCACTGGCTGTGGAAGGCGCTTACATGTTCTGTTGGGGAATGAATTGTTGTGGTGTGCCATTTATCCTTGTCCTGTAGTGACAGACAAACCATTGAGGATGAGTCCTACAGGTTAGCAGTTGGGCGGAAGAATAACCCCCTACCCACCTGGTTTCCCTAGGGTTGTTCGTAACTACCAGAAGTATGAACGAGACGAATACGACTGCAACGTGAATGTAAAAACTGAGGATTTTACACACCAAGAAGGATCAAGTGAAGGATCTTTGTGATTAGAAGAATTATTCCAGGGAAGTGAAGTTTCCCATAGTGCTGACCAAGAAGAGATTTCCCAAGAAGATGAAGAAGACGGCGACGAAGAAGAAGAACCTGATGTTCCTGAAGAGATTCCGAGTAGTCAAAGTGTCGCTGAAGACAGTAGTGAAAACTACAGTAGCTTAGTTAGCAGTATTGAGAATTCAACCCTTGAAGTTGGTCAAGTGACAAGAGAGAAGCTGATGGACTTGCAGAAGAAGGTATGCATCGTTAACTGATTTATTCTTCAGAGTTGTTGATCGAGAAGAGATGCAACAAACTCCTACCTGCTACTATCTGAAGGAAGGTTTACTGATGAGGAAGTATAGACCTACAGATATACCAGGAGATGCTGTATGGGGCGAATATCATCAAATTTTGATTCCATATCCATTGAGAAAGCAAGTGGTTGCAGTAGCTCATGATCTGGACGTATGGGAATCAGGAAGACTGTGGAGAAGATCATGAAATATTTTTTTCTGGCTGGACTTCACAGAGATGTTAGCAGGTTCTGTCGTGAGTGTCATACCTGCCAGATAGCTGGAAAACCGAATGAAACCATCAAGAAAGCCCCCCTACAACCTATAGAATTTAGAGGAGAACCCTTTAGCAAAGTGATTATAGATATGGTTGGACCGCTGCTGAAGACAAAGAAAGGAAATGAGTATCTGTTGACATTAATGTGTCCCGTGACAAGATATCCAGAAGCAATCCCTGTTAGAAACATATCTGCCAAGATAGTTACTGAAAAAATTGTAGAGTTTTTCTCAAAGTTTGGAATACCAGAAATAGTACATTATCCACTGCCTATCATCTGGAAACTCAAGGTGCCTTAGAAAGGTTCCACCAGACATTGAAAAGTATGCTGACAAAGTATTGTTCTGAGTCAGGAAGAGAATGGGATGTTGGTTTACCATTAATGTTGTTTGAAGTTAGGAATGCTTATCAAGAAAGTATGGGATGTTCACCTAATGAGATGATTTTTGGAAGAGAAGTTAGAGGACCGTTGAAGATTCTTGCAGAAAATTGGAAAGAAAATCAAGAGGAAAGCCAAGGACAGTATGTGAAGAACTTAAGGAAAAGGTTGAAAGAGATTAGAAAATTCTCTTTAGAAAACTTGAAAATGAGTCAAGAGAAAATGAAAAGGAGGTTTGATGTTAAGGCTAAGCTAAGAAGTTTTAGTGTTGGTCAACAAGTGGTAGTGTTCTTACCTGTCAAGAGATTTCCCTCCCCACTAATAAATTTCAAGGTCCTTACAAGATAATTCAGAAGTTAAGTGATAGAACTTATGTGATTGAAACACCAGAAAGAAGAAGAAAACAAAGGAAGATACATGTGAACCTCTTAAAACCTTATTTCTCAGAAACTAAAACTGAAACTGTGTCAGTAACCCAAACAACTTTATCTACAGAAGACGATGATGGCTACGAATTGGGAGCTGCAAGCAAAATGAATAATTCTTCAATTTTGGAAAATTTGGAGGATAAACTGAAACATCTGAG
>NC_087216.1:70590642-70593142 GCF_015104395.2 Macrobrachium nipponense | reverse complement strand
ATAAAACAGTAATCACATTACTGTTCGAGAAGTTATGCATGCATTATAGGGAGCTACTACTTTCTTTCATGGAAAGAGAGTACATCATAAAGAATGATTTTAAGACAGTTTATCCTTTTAGGCAAGATAAATACCTTAGGGATAGTGAGTTGTATCTTGGACTGGGGGTACGTAAAGAACTTGACAAACTAAATCCAAATGAAAATAAATCTAAATGGACTGATTTTTATAAACGCTGTAGGGACTTTAATAGCATGTGCGGAGATCAAGAAAAGTATGATTTTAAGGACAGTGTGATCTCCAAGCTGTGTTGCTTAACTCCTGAAAATACAGTGTCTAATTCCTTTAGAAAATCAACCCCCGTGTTTATGCTCTCTCATAGTTGAACTTCCAATCAATGTCACCATACTGTTCACTAATACAGAAAATTGATGATCAATGGAGACTGTTACCAGCATTCAAAGATATACTGCATATTGATGATACATTGTCAGTAGATAAATTCTGTGTGAAAGTTTTACAGAGTGGGGATAACTTCTTTGAACTGGCACATTTTGCTGTGTGCGGTCAGTCTTCCCAACTCGAATGCTAAATGCGAGTGTTCAGTAAGATCAATCTTTTTAAGACAAAAACAAATAGTTTAAACACACAAACTGTTAATGGTGCTTTGTTGGCCTCTGAGTGTATCAAAAGCCAGGAGTCCTATGTTAAGTTTACGCCATCCATAGACAAGCTTAGACGTTTAAAAAACAGTTCACAGCTGTATGACAACGTAGCCTGAAGTAAAGAACCTTTTCGTTAATTTTGGTAAACATTTTCTTTAATTTTGGTTTATTGTTTTGCTATGCACAATGTATGATGTAGGGTTGATGTAGGGTTTTAGTTTCATGTTTGTCTGTAAAATACCACATTGTTTTTTGTTTTTTTAATGAGAACAGTAGAGTTTGATTAATACTATTTTCGCCTTATCATAATAAATGTATAAAAGCTATACATGTATTTATTTTGATACCAAGAAATGTTGTTGATTACTGTAGAGCATAATGTAGTAAGAAAAGCTATGATAATTTTTCACATGCATGCTATACATTTTGCGATAATTTGGTGAAAAAACGGTAATTTTGAATCATCAGTACGATAAGTTTGTAAAGAAAATCTGGCAACCCTGGTCCTCACGCCACTCAGTGGGTAATGAGCCACAAAGAGCCATGAAAGGTTAAGGCCGTCTTAATTTTCAGGTCCCCTTTTTGTTGCATCTGCGAACCATATTATGCTGTTGAGGTCTCCCATCCTGTCCCCAGTATGTCTCCCAAACCTTCAAAGACTGAGACACATACCAAATTAGTTACTCTTCACCAGGAAGGAAATAAATCTAGCAAATTGTCCAGAAGACTGGTGTAAGGCAGGACAATAGCTACGTAGTGGCAAGATTTAAGGCTGTCTAACGTCGGTCCTTGTAAGATTTTTTATTCCATAATTGCTGATCAAATTGTGGACCATATTGATAGAAAGAACCTGTTGTCTAAACAATCAAAACGGTCTCAGGCAAAACAGATCCTGCCAATCAAACCTCTTGAAGTTTTTCCATAAGATACTTGGTATTTACGACAGCAGTAGAGCAATCGATATACTCTACTTAGATTTCCAAAAGGCCTTTGACAAAGTTCCACACAAGAAACTGGTCTAATGACCAAAGTTAGAGCTTTAGGAATTGTAGTCGAAACAGCAGACTGGATCGAAGACTGGCTAACTAGTAGAAAATAGAGATTCGTAATAAACGGTGAAGAATCAGAATGGGCACATGTGACAAGAGGAGTTCCTCAGGGTTCTGTCCTTGGCCCGCTCTTGTTTCTTATCTAATGACAGTGATGTAGGATTAATTAGCAGGATAGCCTAATTTGCTGACGACACAAAACTAGGTGTAAATGCAGCAGACGCAGAGACAGTAGAAAGTTAAAGAAATGATCTAAAGAAAATAGGAGTGGTCAAAAAGATGGCAAATGACTTTTAACTTGGATAAATGAAAAGTGTTACGAATATTAACAAACAACCCTCGTGCCAACTACATGCTGCTGGGGAATGACATAAATAGGGAAGAACAGGAGGAGGACCTTGGAGTCGTCATAATCAAGGACTTAAAATCAACAAAAACTGTGCATAAAGAGGCAGTTCAGATACAGAAACAAGGAAACGGTGCTGCAGATCTACACATTAATAGTTAGACCTCATATTGAATATGCAGTACAGGTTTTGTCACCAACACTAAGGAAGGACATGAATAAATTACAAAGGGTACAAGCAAGAGCCACAAAGTTAATTCCATCCATCAGGCAAATAGGTTACCAAAGACGACTAGAGAGCCTGAACATGTATGGATTAGAAACACGACGATTGCGAGGACAACTAATAGAAACATTCAAAAGACTAAAAGGCATAACAAAAGTAGACAGTAACCTATTTACATTAAACGAAAACCAGACAAGAAATAATGGATGTAAAC
>NC_087216.1:70570642-70578142 GCF_015104395.2 Macrobrachium nipponense | reverse complement strand
GCATTATCGATGCTGGTGCGTAGTGGATTAATGTCCTGTGTGCTTTCCTTATTTTTCCTGGTATAGTTTGGGCACTATTAATCTACCTCTGCTTGCTCTTCTGACATTTTTAGTTCCATGATGTTTTCTGTTAATTCCTTCTATCTGTTTCCATGCCTGAATTATCATGTAGCGTTCTCTTCTCCTTTCTAGACTATATAATTTTAAGGATTGTAGTCTTTATCAGTAGTCAGGTCTTTAACTTCTTCTATTCTAGCTGTAAAGGACCTTTGTACACTCTCTATTTGTGCAATATCCTTTTGATAGTGTGGGTTACCATATCATATTGCAATATTCAAGTGGACTACGAACATATGTTTTATAAAGCATATCATGTGTTCAGCTTTTCTTGTTTTGAAGTGCCGTAACAACATTCCCATTTTTGCTTTACATTTTGCCAACAGAATTGCTATTTGATCATTGCATAACATGTTCCTATTCATCATCACACCAAGGTCTTTAACTGCTTCCTTATTTGTGATTGTCTCATTATTAGGTCCCCTATATGCATATAGCTTTCTTTCTCTGTCTCCATAATTTATTGATTCAAATTTATCAGAGTTAAATACCATCCTATTTACCTCTGCCCAATCATATACTTTGTTAAGGTCTCTTTGTAGAGCGTTCCTATCTTCATCACAAGTAATTTCTCTACTTATTCTTGTGTCATCTGCGAAACTACTCACTACCGAATCCTTAACATTACTGTCTATGTCTTCAATCATAATAACAAACAGTATTGCAGCTAACACCGTACCTTGTGGCACACCGGATATTACCTTGGCTTCATCCGATTTCTCGTCGTTTTGCAATAACTATCTGTTTTCTGTTGCGTAAAATTCTTGATCCACTTTTGAAAGTAGGGGTAATATATGCTAATTTGTGCTCATCATAAATCTTGCCTGTATCTACAGTTTGTCTTAATAATATTGCAAGTGGCTTTGCGATAGAATGAACTACTTTCTTTAACAAAATAGCAGGCACTCCATCAGGCCCTGCAGCAGCTCCATTTTTAATTTCATTAATAGCCTGCACAATATCAGCTTCATTAATATCTATGTCAGCTAAATATTCACTATTTTTATCCCTTACTTCTATATCATTATCTTCATTATCTATTCTAGGGTGAATTCTCTCTTATATCGTTCTGCCAATATGTTGCAAATTTCCTTTTTTTCATTCGTTAATCTCCCTTCAATTCTTAGAGGGCCTATTTCTATTCTTCTTTTATTCATATTCTTCGCATATGAGTATAATAGTTTCGGGTTTTGCTTGATATTTAATAGGGTTTTTTCTTCCAAGTCCCTTTTTTCATTTTCTTTTGATTGTATAATCTTTTGTTTCTACATTTTCTATCTTACTTTTTAGTTCTATAACTTTCCATGCATTTTTTTCTTTTGCAAGACCTTTTTTCCACTTCTGATTTTCTGGAACAAGATCCTTCTGTCTCTTGGTATGCATGACTGAGGTGTTTACTTTTCTTCTTCGGTATATATTTATCCACTATTTTCTCTAATATTTTATATAATATCTCCGTATTTACCCTTATGTCATCACTTACGAAAATGTTATCCCAATCTTTGTTTAATTCTTCATTTATAGTTGACCATTTTATATTTTTACTGTAGAAGTTGTATTTTCCATATCCTTCCCCTTTTTATTTTTTCATTTCTTGCTTATCTCTGTTTTCACTTGCTTTGGAAATGGTGACTTGTTAATTCTATGACATTATGGTCTGCAAAATACCTCGCATCAAAACTTTAATTTTTTTTATTTCTTTAAACATAATTCATCTCGTTCACAAATAACTAGGTCTAAAGTATTTTCCGTTTCTTGTTGGCAGGTGATTTATTTGTTGTCTTCGCAACATGTTTGGTATTCTAGTAGCATATCTAATAGCTTTTCGAATTGCCTCTTATCTTCTGCACTACTATTACTCTCTTTTTTATATGTATAAGTACATCCATAATCTCCTATTCGTTCTTTCCAGTCTACGAAAGGAAAGTTGAAGTCTCCAGATAGGAAAATAGTCCAGTCCTTGTGATTTCTACATATATCATCCAATTTTTCTATTATTAAGTCAAACTCTTTAGTATTAGGAGGTCTATATATTACTATGTTCATTAATTTTTCAGATTCAAATTCTACCGCTATTAGTTCACATTCTGAGTTACTATATTTCTCATATATTTTTCCTTGGTTGTTTTTTGTCTTTCCCATATATTGCGGTTCCCCTTTGATTCCTATTTTTTCTATCTGATCTATAAGTTCGGAACCCTTTTATTTGATCATCATTCCCAGTCTCTTGGAATACCAGGTTTCACTTATATTCACATTATATCTATTTTCTTTTCAATTTGGGTTTAGTTCTTCTAAGTACTCTATTTTTTTTCTTTTTGAATTACTCGTAACTAAACCCTGCGCATTCATCACTATGATGGTTTGCGTGTTTTCTCCTTCATTTAATATTGGTAATAATAAGGATTTTTCCATGTCTCTTTCCTGTTCTGGTATGTTGTTCTTTTTTCATTTCCAGAAATTCTGACATTAAAAAATCCAACTTTTCCATAATATTTGTTCTTCCTTCATCATATTATTCATTTTGTCTGAATCTGCAATTTTCTCCATATCTGCAATATACTCTTGCATAATAAAAACAGTTATTATCTCTTGAGTAGAATCTTGGAGCTGATGCTTTGAAATTTTTTGCTGACACCTCTGCATATCTCGTTGATGGCTTGCTTTTTTTCTTTTACCTGATATTCTTCATTCCTCTCTCTATTTGTTTCTTTCTTATTTTGGATTTTATTACTTGATTGGTTATAGATTTGATTATGTTTCATGGCTACAGGGTGCATATATTTACATTTTTTGTCGAACTTACATCCTTTTCCTTCTTTTAGGTTTTAGCATATTTTTGGATGTAGATCTCTGCAATTATCCTCATAGCCATCTAGGTATGCACATTTACCATATATTTCATAGTTGTGACATTACCTTAGGATGTTTTTGTAGTAACATTTTTCTCCAAATCTGCAATTCCCTCTTTTCAAAAGGTTGCAGAGAGGGAGAGAGAGAGTCAGTGCATTTTTATCCGTGAAACTCTATGAATACAAAAGAGCTGCCAGGCAGTCCCCATTCATAAATGTAATACTTCAATATCACGTTTCTGTTTCATATATCTGGGGAGCAGCAGTTTGGTTGTCGTTAGTCCGAAGGTCCGCAACAGGCCTCTTTCTTCCCTCATTAACGCACAAATAGAGTCCAGCCTTCACCTAAACTAAACAGCTGACGTTACTGAAATGCATTTGACATCGCCTGCATGTTGACGCATAAGTTAGACAACTTGTTAGCGTCACTTTCAACTTTCTCCACTTACAGTAAACACTTGAATATGCTTCCTTTATTACGCTGTATGAAACATCTGGTTACCAGGTACATTTACAGGTACCATCATGAACACAGGGGTGATTGTAATTCAGTAAATTACTAACTTGAATCTACTGGATAATGGGGCTGAGAAAAGAAATAATATACGATACTTGATATGAAAAGGTTTAACTTCGTAGAACAAGCGCGCACACACACACACACACACACACATATATATTTATATATATATATATATATATATATATATATATATATATATATATATATATATATATATATATATATATATATGCGTGTGTGTGTGTTTAATCCATGTGTGTCAGCAGTTTAACTTGAATACCATTGTCTTTACTAGATGCATGAAATGGCGTTGTTTACCGTAATTCTCCAAGCTGACCTACTCGGATGGAAGGGATAGAGAGAGCGAATTTGAAGGCGAATGGAGTAAGTCCTTATGCTTGTTTGGGAAGGTTTCTTATCTTCCAGGTGTGTCGGATTCTAGGTACTAATCCCTTTATAATCCCTATCTGTCAGTTATACGAACCTTCTTGTTTATTGTCTTTTCTCGTATTTTTGCAGTATCTGCTTCATAAAGGACTTTTAAGTCGAAAGATCTTCCAAGACTCCTTCGTTTATTTTTCCTTTGTGCATTATCTTTATTTATATACATATATATAGATTATAAATTATGAACTAAATATATATATATATATATATATATATATATATTATATATATATATATATATATATATATATATATAAAATTTTACTTCTCAAACGTCTCATTTATCTAAAGGGATCATCTCCCTTATTCACCCAGAATTAAACTGGCAGTTTATTTTCGTGTGCAAATTTATCCGGTGACCTGAAAAGGCCTTTTCATTTGCTGTCTCTCTGATGGAAGGGATTCCCGGAGTGACTGAAAACCTCCTCCAAAGGAAAACAGAGACTGGGTCATGTATATGCTCGAGTTTCGTGTCAGTGGATTTGGACTGCTGAACTTCTTCGAACTAATTTTTTTTTTATTTCCTCCAGCAGAACGAGAGAGAGAGAGAGAGAGAGAGAGAGAGAGGCAGAGAGAGAGAGAGAGCGAGAGAGGAGAGAGACGAGAGAGAGAGAGAGAGAGAGAGAGGAGAGAGAGAGTGAGAATTTTCCAGCATATTACTGTTTTCTCAAGATGTTGAATTAATGGATATTGCTGAGTAGTATTTGTTGAGAGAGAGAGAGAGAGAGAGAGAGACGATAGAGAGAGAGAGAGAAGAGAGAGAGAGAGAGAGGGATTTCGGTCTCGGTTTCCTGTTCGTGAGATTAAAAATTTTTCCCAAGAAACAAAAAAAAAAAAAACTACGAGCAAATTCTTAAGCAGCTCTGGACGAACAAGCAATCGGGAACGCGAAGCGAAAATAAAATATTACTAAAATAAAAACTAAACTCAGAATAGCAGAAAAGAAAAGGCGTAAATTACGAAGCAGGAAATGAATAGAAGAGACCGGAGACTGCGAGGCTCAGTTACTTGTGGGCGAATTTGCGTGCGTCCAACGCTTAACTTTCTCGTTATCATGATAAGAATAAATGCAGTCTTCTTCGCCCGCACCTCCTCCCCTCCCACACAACCACCGTATCCAGGAAAGCATCTTGACAAAGTTACGAGGGAGAGACCAGCGTCGTAGCGCGATCATTCTTTTAGCCTTTACGCAGCGTTCTTTTAGGGAATGTATGTTTTTATATATAATTTTTAGCATATTAGGAAATTCAGTTAGGAAAAGAACGGTTACTTCTATGAGCCTTGATATTAAGTGCGATATGGTACTGGTAGGTCGTGTCTAGAATGTGAGTGGGATGTTAACACATAATATAAGCCGTTTTCTTTTAAAGGATGTAGAAAAAAAAAAACTGGAAAAGGGTAGACTAAAAACTGACAGACAGACAGAGACAGAGTGACAGATTCGCTGTTATATTAAGGATTATTTTTTTATCTGATAAACGGAACCTTTGCCCTTTGAATTGACGGAATCTGTTGGTCCACTTAACCTGTATTTGGCTCCAATACATTTCGCGGTTTATCTCGTTACATTTTCCTGAAATATCTGCTTCAAAACTATTGAAAACCTTACAAGGCCTCTATAGTGATAAATAAACACACATACACTCAAACACACACACGCTCACACAAATTATATATATATATATATATATATATATATATATATATATATATATATATATATATATATATATATATATATATATATATAATTTGTGTGAGCGTGTGTGTGTTTGAGTGTATGTGTGTTTATTATCAACTATAGAGGCCTTGTAAGGTTTTCAATAGTTTTGAGCAGATATTTCAGGAAAATGTAACGAGATAAACGCGAAATGTATTGGAGCCAAATACAGGTTAAGTGGACCAACAGATTCCGTCAATTCAAAGGGCAAAGGTTCCGTTTGTCAAGATAAAAAATTAATCCTTAATATAACAGCGAATCTGTCACTCTGTCTCTGTCTGTCTGTCAGTTTTTAGTCTACCTTTTCAGTTTTCTACATCCTTTAAAAGAAACGGCTTATATTATGTGTTAACATAATATATATATATATATATATATATATATATATATATATATATATATATATATATATATATATATATATATATAGTCTCGGTATCCTTGAGGTATATATAGATGTTTGCATCTAGTTAAGAACCTCTCCAGCCATTTTGTAGCACTTTTCCCCTGTCTTAATTGGTTTCATTTCCTTTGACACGGAACAAAAACTGGAGCAGAAAATCCGAGGTTTTCCTGTGAAGGAATTCAACCTCTTTCTTTCCCTGAGGTTAATTGATGTCATTAGTCTCTCTGCTCTCATAAAGGTCGTAGAGCAAAGTGGCATTTTACTTAGAGGAATTTTCTTCATCTTAAGCTCCTGCTTTCGTTTTAAGAATCCTTTCCCAGTTGAGTAAATGAATATGTGCAGTTGGGTTATAAGGTAATAATTAATCGCTTAAAAATATGAGAATGTGATTTTCATCTTGCAAGGAAGAGCGTAGATGTAATACTGTTCATCTGATCTTATATATATATATATATATATATATATATATATATATATATATATATATATATATATATATATATATATATATATATATATATATATATATATATATATATTTTAATTAGGTACACTTTATTAGTTGGGAAAGAGACTTACACGTGGGTCTTCCAGCGTTTGAAGGCAAAGTTTAGTATGATATAAAAATATTTTCTGTTCAAAAGGCAATTTAATAAACAAAACAAAACAAAATCTCCCCGTAAAACCTAATTTTCTGTCATTTGGTAGGTTAAGAATAAAATAATATCTCGCTCATTTTATCTAAAGAAGGACCCTCCAGCATTAGGGATAAACAAAATGCCCTGGTTTTTTAGCACGAGTTTTAACTAAAAGCAATTTAGATTTGTATTATGAATTTTTTTTTTTTTTTTTTTTTGTAATTATAGGTGGACTATGGATGACAAATATTGAGTCCATGTTTTAAACCGGTGTATTCGCTTTGCATTTTAAGTTAATTTTCTTTCAAAGCTCAATGCATGTATTCCGTATTAAGTATGCTATAATTCCAAACCAAATCATTGTAATCTGATATGCAGAGAGTTCCATTTCCATGTGTGAACTAAATTAAATCAATTTCACATCCAAAGTGTTTAACCCCTATAAGAAATATTCAACTGGTAAATTGGGAAGTTATAACATTCCTGATCATAAGTGATCCTATACGAGCATCTGATTACATCAAATTTAACATCACTTTTAGTTCTTTGTAAGAGAAAACTGTTGAGATGATTTGTGCGTCCGTCCGCACTTTTTCTCTCCGCCCTCAGATCTTAACAACTACTGAGGCTAGAGGCCTGCAAATGGGTATGTTCATCATCCACCTATCAATCATCACACCAAATTGCAGCCCTCTAGCCTCAGTACTCTTTATTCTTAATTAAGGGTTTAAGGTTAGCCATAATCGTGCGTCTGGCAACGCTATAGGACAGGCCACCACTAGGACATGGCTGAAAAT
>NC_087216.1:70558142-70565642 GCF_015104395.2 Macrobrachium nipponense | reverse complement strand
TTTCTTTATTATTGTGACCCCTTAGAATATTATTCATACTCTCGCGATAGAGAGTTTTTCCCGACAATTATTATTATTATTATTATTATTATTATTATTATTATTATTGACTTAAAGTTCAAGATTCCATAGAATTTGGAGTTCATTTAAGGCAGTTATTCGGAAGGTAATAGGAAATACAGAAAGAAGAGCTCAGTTTATTAGAATAAAAGTTAAATAATAAATTACCAAACAAGTAGATAAAACAATAAGTACATAAGGAAACCTAAGGTGAATGGTTTTATGGCAGTAATGCATGACATCTTCGCTTGATTTTTTGGCATTCAAAACCTAGTTTGTAAACATTGAGAATAATACGAGTAAAGTGATTATGTAAACAGTTTAATTAGAGGTAATTAATATCCTTACGATGGTTCAGAATTGGACTGATATTCAATGATCCAGATTCGAGAATTCGGTACATTTGGAGTATTTGGAGACGTGCTCGGAAAATATTGAATGCTGGATCTTAGTTGTCATGGAAACGAGTAAAGTAGAATGAAGAGACATGTTAAACATTTTTAATCTAACATGTTATTAACACAGTGATGGGAAATTCTCGAATCCCATATAAGGGTGCATAACAATTTCTGAGCAAAACTCAAATACACTTGACGTTTACAAGGGCTGGAAGGATACTTCCTGTTTACTCCCAAAAACCGAAGGGGCTTAAAATGCCTTTCTCTTCTATTTGATGTTTAGGTTGAAAATCCCCATCAAGTGAAAACTCCTTCAAAACGCTGTCATTTTCCAAATTTTATCAGCTTAATTGAAAGTCTGATAAATGTAGGAGTGATGTACTTACAAATACACATCCATTATCGTGTCATTAACCTCATATTTTTTTCTCAAATCGAACGAACCCCCAGAAATAATACCAAAAATTGAAATCTGTTCTTGCAAAGAAATAATCACCTTAATGCTGAGCGAAATACGGCGCAGAATCCTGCATCTTTCTCCCGGCACCCAATTTTCTCCGGGCTCCGATCCATGAATCCACAAGGTGAATATAGATTCTCTTCATCGTACTTATTTGATTCGACGGAATTCAATAGATCATTGATGAAGCCATTCGGCCTCATCAAAAGAGCAAAAGGTAACCCTTCCACCTTCATCCATATTCTACTTTTATCCGCTTTTTTATCTTTTTATCTCTCCTGCCATTTATGGCAATCAAATCACTCTGCGGTCCTCAGTCCGGCTGAACCTGCCACTGAATCTTTTATCATTGCGAGAATCTGCTTCTGGAATTCGTAATAAGGCGAATGGTATTTATTTTAAAGTACTTGTATTATTCAGAGTGAAGCGGAATTTCCACAGGGGTTATTCATGTAGTCAAAATGCGGGCGTTTCTCATTAAATTTACGCTAGAATGAAGAGAAAGATTGTGGAGAGATTAACTGGAAGAGAGAGAGAGAGAGAGAAGAGAGAGAGAGAGAGAGAGAGAGAGAGACCTTACCTTACAGACCTTACATCTTGTTCGGGTTGCCCCAGGTCCCTCAGTGTGAGGCACCTCTAATGTCTACCAGAGAGTGCTAGTACATCTTCCGGTATATTTTGCATCTTCCAATCTTGGATGGTCTGGGATGCAGTTTAGATATTTGTCGAGCTTATTCTTAAACACATCTACGCTCACTCCTGATATATTCCTCAGATGAGCTGGCAACGCATTGAATAGACGCTGCATTATCGATGCTGGTGGCGTAGTGGATTAATGTCCTGGTGTGCTTTCCTTATTTTTCCTGGTATAGTTTTGGGCACTATTAATCTACCTCTGCTTGCTCTTTCTGATATTTTTAGTTCCATGATATTTTCTGCTATTCCTTCTATCTGTTTCCATGCCTGAATTATCATGTAGCGTTCTCTTCTCCTTTCTAGACTATATAATTTTAAGATTGTAGTCTTTCCCAGTAGTCTAGGTCCTTAACTTCTTCTATTCTAGCTGTAAAGGACCTTTGTACACTCTCTATTTGTGCAATATCCTTTTGATAGTGTGGGTACCATATCATATTGCAATATTCAGTGGACTACGAACATATGTTTTATAAAGCATAATCATGTGTTCAGCTTTCTTGTTTTGAAGTGCCGTAACAACATTCCCATTTTGCTTTACATTTTGCCAACAGAGTTGCTATTTGATCATTTGCATAACATGTTCCTATTCATCATCACACCAAGGTCTTTAACTGCTTCCTTATTTGTGATGGTCTCATTATTAGGTCCCTTATATGCATATAGCTTTCTTTCTCTGTCTCCATAATTTATTGATTCAAATTTATCAGAGTTAAATACCATCCTATTTACCTCTGCCCAATCATATACTTTGTCAAGGTCTCTTTGTAGAGCGTTCCTATGTTCATCACAGTAATTTCTCTACTTATTCTTGTGTCATCTGCGAAACTACTCACTACCGAATCCTTCACATTATTGTCTATGTCTTCAATCATAATAACAAACAGTATTGCAGCTAACACCGTACCTTTCGGCACACCGGATATTACCTTGACTTCATCCAGATTTCTCGTCGTTTGCAATAACTATCTGTTTTCTGTTGTGTAAAAATTCTTTTAACCATCTTCCTACTTTATCCACGATATTGTGTTTTCTAATTTTCTTCGCTAATATATTATGGTCTACTTTATCAAAAGCTTTTGCAAAGTCTAAATAAACCACATCTGTTTCATTTCCGCTTTTCATATTTTTGAATATGTTCTCACGGTGGACTAACAGTTGGGTTTGTGTACTTTTTCCGGGTACGAAACCCATGTTGTCCTTTATTAAACAAATTATTTTTTATTAATGTTTCATAATATTTTTCTTCATTACCCTTTCATACACTTTCATAATATGTGATGTTAGACTCACAGGCCCTATAATTACTTGCCTCTAGTCTTGATCCACTTTTGAAAGTAGGGGTAATATATGCTAATTTGTGCTCATCATAAATCTTGCCTGTATCTACACTTTGTCTTAATAATATTGCAAGTGGCTTTGCGATAGAATGAACTACTTTCTTTAACAAAATAGCAGGAATTCCATCAGGCCCTGCAGCAGCTCCATTTTTAATTTCATTAATAGCCTGCACAATATCAGCTTCATTAATATCTATGTCAGCTAAATATTCACTATTTTCATCCCTTACTTCTATATCATTATCTTCATTATCTATTCTAGGGTGAATTCTCTCTTATATCGTTCTGCCAGTATGTTGCAAATTCCTTTTTTTCATTCGGTAATCTCCCTCAATTCTCAGAGGGCCTATTTCTATTCTTCTTTTATTCATCTTCTTCGCATATGAGTATAATAGCTTGGGTTTTGCTGATATTTAATAGGGTTTTTTCTTCCAAGTCCCGTTTTTTCATTTTCTTTTGATTGTATAATCTTTTGTTCTGCATTTTCTATCTTACTTTTTAGTTCTATAACTTTCCATGCATTTTTTTTTTTTTGCAAGACCTTTTTTCCACTTTCTGATTTTCTGGAACAAGATCCTTCTGTCTCTTGGTATGCATGAATGATGTTTACTTTTCTTCTTAGGTATATATTTTTCCACTATTTTCTCCAATATTTTATATAATATCTCCGTATTTACCCTTATGTCTTCACTTACGAAAATGTTATCCCAATCTTTGTTTAATTCTTCATTAATTTCTGACCATTTTATATTTTTACTGTAGAAGTTGTATTTTCCATATCCTTCCCACTTTTTCATTTCTTGCTTATCTCTATTTTCACTTGCTTTGGAATGAACTGTTAATTCTATGACATTATGGTCTGAAATATTCGCATTATAAACTATTATTTCTTTAACATAATTCATCTCGTTCACAAATACTAGGTCTAAAGTATTTTTCCTTTCTTGTTGGCAGGTGATTTATTTGTTGAATGTTGTTATTCTAGTAGCATATCTAATAGCTTTTCAAATTGCCTCTTATCTTCTGCACTACTATTACTCTCTTTTTTATATGTATAAGTACAACCACAATCTCCTATTCGTTTCTTTCCATTCTACGAAAGGAAAGTTGAAGTCACCAGATAGGTAGAATAGTCCAGTCCTTGTGATTTCTACATATATCATCCAATTTTTCAATTATTAAGTCAAACTCTTTAGTATTAGGAGGTCTGTATATTACTATGTTCATCAATTTTTCAGATTCAAATTCTACCGCTATTAGTTCACATTCTGAGAGAGAGAGAGAGAGAGAGAGAGATGGGATCCTCCATGGGACAGATATGAATTTAAAGCACAATAAAATATAATTGACCTGTTTGCCCATATTAAGATTAGTAAAAGTTGTTTCCATCGTCAAGATAGTGATTCCTTTGGTTTAAGAAGGGAAAGATTGAAAAAGTAACAGCTAGATAATAATAATAATAATAATAATAATAATAATAATAATAATAATAATAATAATAATAATAATAATAATAATAATAATAATAATAATAATGATAATAATAAAAATCTGGTGAATCATGTAACATAAAGATATTACAGATTATAACTTTGATAACACGGAATATAACAGAACTTAAAAAATAGACCGTTACAATGATGAAAATGGTCTGTGGAAATAGAAAAATATGTCAACGATAACCAGAAAAAACCGAAGAGATACCCGTAATAAACGAGAAATATAAATTTATTGAAACATTGTAATGATAACAGATATGTGGATATGAAAAACTGATAAACTCTACTTTAGAGTACCTAAGAACAAAGAGACTAATGTTTATGTTGACAACGAGAGAGATTATCAGTATTTAAAAAAATTATATTATTATTTTTGTTTCTCGTCATCCTGTTCGACTGGGTGGTATTTATAGTGTTGAGTTCCGGGTTGCAGCCTGCCCCCCGATTCCTTTTCAGGGATCTTTGGATTGTGTCTAGTGTTCCTATGATTATGGGTACAATTTCCACTGGCATATCCCATATCCTTATTTCTATTTTCAGATCTTGATACTAAGCAATTTTTTCCCTTTCCTTCTCTTCAAACCTAGTGGCCCATATTATTGCGACAGTGAGTGATACTTTCTTCTTGATTTTGTCAATCAACGTCACGTCCGCTCTATTTGCACGTATCACCCTATCTGTTCTGATACCATAGTCCCAGAGGATCTTTGCCTGATCGTTTTCTATCACTCCTTCAGGTTGGTGTTCGCACCACTTATTACTGCAAGGTAGCTGCTGTTTCTTGCACAGGCTCCAGTGGAGGGCCTTTGCCACTGAATCATGCCTCTTTTTGTACTGGTTCTTTGAACATATCTGGATCTTAATGCCTGATCTTGTGCCGCTGTTATCATTCCTTCTGTTTCCTTCTGTAGCCATTGCCATGTTTCATCGCTAGCTAGTTCTTTAGTCTGCCTCATGTATTATCCGCGCTTTGGTTTGTTGTGCCATTCCTCTGTTCTGTTCGTCATTGTCCTGTCTCTGTATATTTCTGGTTCTTCGTCTACTTTTATCAGACCTTACCACGCACTTTTGAGCCACTCGTCTTCACTGGTTTCCAGATATTACCCCAGTGCTCTGTTCTCGATGTTGTCTTAGTCCTCTATGCTTAGTAGTCCTCTCCCTCCTTCCTTTCGTGTTATTAAAGTCTGTCCTTATTTGCTCTTGGGTGTAGTGCTTTGTGTATTGTCATGTGTTTCCTAGTTTTCTGGTCTATTCTGCAGAGTTCTGCCTTCGTCCATTTCACTACTCCTGCGCTGTATCTGATTACTGGTGCTGCCCATGTGTTTATGGCTTTTATCATATTTCCGGCGTTGAGTTTTGACTTGAGTATCGCCTTAAGTATCTGCATATATTCTTTCCAGATCGTGTCCTTCATCTCTTGGTGTTTTATATCCTCTCCCTCTATTATTCCCAGGTATTTGTATCCTGTCTCATATATGTGTTTGATGTTGTTCCCATCTGGTAGCTTTATCCTTTCAATCCTTGTTACCTTGCCCTTTGTATGTTGTCCATGTACATTTTCTATCCCAAACTCCATCCTGATGTCCCTAGATACAATCTTTACAGTCTGGATTAGGGAATCTATTTCTTTGATGTTCCTACCTTACAGCTTGATGTCATCCATAAACATCAGATGGTTAATTTTGTTGCCTCCTTTCTTGCGTTGGTACCCAGCATCCTCCTTCTGCAGTATTTTGCCATGGGAATCATGGCTACTACGAATAGTGGGGACTGAGTCGCCTGAAAGATTCCCTTCCTAATGTTAACCTCTGCTAGCCTTATTCCAGAGCTTGTAAGTATTGTATTCCAGTTAGGTATTGTATATTTGAAGAATGTGATGGTGTTTTCTTCTGTCCCATATATTTTCAGGCATTCTATTAGCCATGTGTGCGGTATCATGTCGAAAGCTTTCTTATAGGCAATCTATGCCATGCTTAAGTTGATTCTACTCTTACTATTCTTCTTTAGCATAGAGTCTATCAGGAGCTGGTCCTTTGTGCCTCTACACTTCCTTCTGCGGCCTTTCTGTTGGTGGGGGACGGTGTTTGTATCCTGTAGGTAGTTGTATAGCTTTTCACTGAGTATTATTATTATTTTTATTATTTGAAAGAATGATAATAGTATTATCATTACGGAAATACCTAAAACGTAAGTGAGACAGAACTTAAATTTAATATATAATAGCTTTAAAGGCGCAATTCAGAACGAAAGACTTTTAGATACCTATATAGAGAGATGGGGAGTCTCCGATATTTTGGCATACTCGGGGAGTAAGCCTACAAACTGGTGCTGTAGGAAAGGTCTATGGAAGCGATTAAAAATGTCTGAAAAAGGTGTTTCACGTTGCATTCAAGATACAGGAATTGTAGGATAAGATATTTATGATTTATTTATTAGAATGAAAATGTAAAAAATAAATAATGTGTATGTTAAATAGTACAGAAAAATTATCTCTAATAAAATATAGCGTATTTATGTTAATTTCTGTTGGTGAAACAAGCCTCTACGTTAAAAGTTAGGAATGTAATGTTTACAACTTAAGCGTGAGGGGAAAATCTTGCATGCGTCCTGAGTAAGCTTGAGGTCGGATCGCGCCTTGTATTATATCTCTGTACTTTTCTAAACTTCAGTTCGTATTTTCTGTTAGAATGACATCCTAATAACACGATAAATCAACTTGTATTACAAAATTGAGGTTTCCTTTTGAAACTTCTAACCAAAGGATTTATCACAGAATTTCCATATCTAAATCAGCTGAAAGTTAGATGGGAATGAAAATAATTAAAAACCACAATTCTGTCTAAGTATGGGTTTTGCTACCAGATGAGTAAATTGTTTCTATATTTCTTAGAAATTACGACCGGTTTTGGTCTAAGGAGACTATAGAACTAGACACTAGAAGAGTCAAATATACCTGAGCTTTAAGTAGCTAGGAAGGTTTTGTAAATAATGGAAAAGATTTGGGATAACCGAGCAAACAAGAAGTGATAAATACTAAAAGAGTATGATGA
>NC_087216.1:70548142-70555642 GCF_015104395.2 Macrobrachium nipponense | reverse complement strand
TATATATATATATATATATATATATATATATATAATGTGTGTGTGTGTATATATATATAAAAAACATAAGAAAAACTATAATTGCATATGTAAAGGGACACTCCATTCATATGATATAATAAATTACAGTAAAAAAATGCATCATATATATAGTTATACTCAGTCACATACACATAGACGTGTGTGTGTGTGTGTGTGTGTGCCTACATGTGTCAGCCATCTCATCAAAGGAATCTATAAGAAATAATTTGTTCCTGTTCTGTATTTCTTCTCCTGTTTCCATTTATTGGTTTTCTTATTTTTCATAATTATCAAGTTACTGCATCTTCCTTTAGATGAATATAATAACACGGTTTCGGTTTTAGTTTAAAAAAGTCATCATGTTAGGCAGACAGACCTTTCAGTATCCATTCAGGTGGATGGGGCTCTGCTGAAGGGTGTAAAGGATTTACTGTATCTGGTGGAACTTTTGACTCCCCTCTTACTTTGAGTCTGGTATTGTTCTCAAGGCTTCCTATAATTATAACTGTGACAAAATCAGTGCAACCTGTTTCAGGTCATTTGTGCTTCCTTGACTAGAATACTGTTCTCCGGTGTGGATGGATGTCTGCTTCTGCCAAAGGTTTATCTATTTTAGACGGAGGTGGTTCGTGGTGGAAGGTTTCTTTTTCCTAACATCAGCAGTTATGACTTAGACCATCGTCGGATGGTGCCTTGTTCGTCACTTTTTCATAAGTTAGTTTTTTAACAGAGATCTTTTACACTCACAATTGATCTCTGATCCCCTTGATCTGCCGAAAGAGCAACCAGGTTTGCTGAACAGCGGTACCAATGCGCAGTAAATGCGCCGCGCTGTCGAACTTCTCGGTTCCAGAGGTTCTTTATTCCTGAGGTTCTTTATTCCTGAGGATGTGGTGCAGCTGGAATCTCAGAAGTTCAAGGGAAGATGCAATTAATTACTTCTGCCTCAAAGCAACTTTCCCTCTATTTTAAACATCAACTTAAATTTTTAGCCATTTATTTACCTTTCTTTTCTAATAACTGATCTCTTCTTTTTGTATTCTCTATTTCCTTCTGTAACTTCTTCAAATAAACATCATATTCTTCCGAAGTTTCAATTTAGGTCAGTGGCGCCTGTAGGCTTCTTCCGAAGGAATAGGCTTCAGCTTCTGAATAGTAATAGTAAGTAGGGTTCATATTCTGATAATAATAAAAAATAATAATAATAATAAATAACTAACAATAACAATAACAATAACAATAACAATAACAAAACCCAATCAATAACAATAACACAATAACAATAACAATAAACAATAAACAATAACAATAACAATAATGTCTTCATGTTCATTACGATGAGACAATTAATTGCTTGAAACAAAACCTTGGAAAGATGTAAATTTAACGTTTAGTTAAATATTCTGTTATAGTCGATGAATATCATTAATTTTTTAAAGAACTTAAATTGCATTTTTAATATTTGACATCAGTGTGGGTATATAGTTAATAGTGAATTTATGTGGAAAAGCATGAACGGATAGATTTCTGACTGTTGCTCCGACAGTCTCCTTAGCAAATTACTTTATCAGTAGGTAATGTATTCAAAAGTCCAGAAGGACATCCTTTAAAGTCTCTACCGAAGCAGAGAACTAGAGGCCTATTTATCTATCACTCCCATTCGCCTTCGGGTCAAAAAACTCATCCGTAAAATCATCCGAAACGTAACTGGGAAAAAATTAAGTATATCTTAGTTTTACCAGACCACTGAGCTGGTTCCACTGGGCTGTTTAACAGCTCTCCTAGGGCTGGCCCTAAGGATTAGATATTTTTACGTTGCTAGGAACCAATTGGTTACATAGCAACGGGACCTAAAGAAGCTGGGATCCGAACCACATTATATCGAGAAATGAATTTCTATCACCAGAAATAAATTCCTCTGGTTCCGCGTTGCCCGAGCCGAGAATCGAACTTCGGACCACCGGATTGGTAGCCGAGCGTGAAATCCACTCGTCAACGAGTAACTTACGTAATTGGGAAGAAATTAATAACACAAAGGAATGAAAACTTGTGTTGACAAGATTCTTGGACGTCAAGAAATCCAAGTAATTAGGTTCACGATTCCACTTGTCGCATTCCATGATTTTCGTTTAACAGGATCTTTACAATTTACCAGACTTAACACAGACCCAGTGTCTCTGCTCTGCTTTGTTGGGGGTTATTCGAATGATTTGTTTAATTGAAGGTTACCTAATGCGTCAATACTGTTATGCCTTTCTCGTTCTTATCCTTCCGTCGAATATTCTTGAAAGAAAGTTGGTGACAGATGAGGTTCGAATAACGCTGGATAAGGGTTTTTGACTTTAGGATTATATACTAAATCAGACATTTATTTAAGTGTATACGTGGGCCGCAGAATGGGGCGAGGTAGCCTGGGAGTGTGGAATGGGTTGCAGTATACCGTTTAAATGGACAAATTTCTCTCATTATTGTTATTATTAATTATTATTATTATAATTTGCACAAGGTTCGCTCAGTAAGCTCAGCTTAAAGCAGTTGGTTGTTGTTAGTGCGATGGTCCGCAACAGGCCTCTTGCTTCCCCATTAAGTGCCCGGTCCCACTGGCGTTTAGGATGAATTGGGCACAAAATTGGTTGATATTCGGTAAACATCCGCAATATTCGTGATACATGCTTGTATCAGTCGGCGAACATCCGCGATTATCCGCAAAGGCACTTTTTTTCTGTTCCCGAGATTTTTGAGCTGCACAAAATTTTGGTTGGAGAAAAGCTTTGACAATCGCACAAGCATGTCGACGCTTACGTTAGTTAACCTGTTAGCGTCACTTTCAACTTTCTCCACTTATACTAAAGTAACTAAACGCTGGAAATGCTTCCTTTATTACAAAGCATGAAACAGAGTTATCAGGTACATTTAAATGTACCTTCATGAACACTGAGGGGTGATTTGTAATTCAGTAAATTCATGAATATGATTGACAATGGAACAGAATTCTAAATAATAAGCGATAATCAATACCAACAGGCGATGAACTCGCGAAGTTAAGCCATCAAAGGGTTAACTGGGCATCTCGGAACTCTCTGCTACATCGACGTTATCGTTAAATGGATTGCAACTAGTCTCCCAACATCAAACTGTTAATCACATGACAAACGATACAAAGCAAAATGATTCTTTATAGCAAAGGCGAGAAGACATAGTTTAACTGAGCTTAGTATTTGAGAAAACTGTCGAATTTGGTGCTGAAATCATCAATTTTGAGACAGTTATAATGCAATAATTAAAACATAATTCAATTTTTGTATACGATAGTTTAAAACGAAATCTTATATGGGATGAAATTTAAAGGAATAAGATTTTATCTGCCGAAAAACATGTTCTTTTATCGTCAAAACTTTTGGATCTATTGGCATTTGTATAGCATTAGGTCCGGCCTGAAATGAACCCGTTTCCGGTAATGACTTCGCTTCGCTCGTAATTAAAAGGTTTAACTTCGTAGAACATGCACACACCTTATATATACATATACATACATACATACATAACATACATACACACACACACAAATATATATATATATATATATATATATATATATATATATATATATATATATATATATATATATATATATATATATATATATATATATATAAAACGTCTCAAAAGTCACATTTATCTAAAGGGATCCTTTCCCTAAATCAAGCTGGCAGTTTTTTTTTTTTCGTGTGTGAATTTATTCGGCGACCTGAAAAGGCCTTTTCATCTTGTTGTGTCTCTCTCTAGTGGAAGGGATTTCCGGAGTGAATTTGTACTTAGGAACTTCATTGAACTAATTTTTTTTTTCCTCCAACAGAACGAGAGAGAGAGAGAGAGAGAGAGAGAGAGAGAGAGAGAGAGAGAGAGAGAGAGAATTTCCTGCATACTTACTGTTTTCTCAAGTTGTTGATTGATGAATATTGCTAAGTAATATTTGTTGAGAGAGAGAGAGAGAGAGAGAGAGATAGTATTTCCTGCATACTTATTATTCTCTCAGGACGGTGAATTGATAGATATTGCTGAGTAATATTTTAGAGAGAGAGAGAGAACTTTTAGCGAGAGAGAGAGAAGAAAGAGAGAGAGAGAAATTTCGGTCTCGGTTTCCTGTTCCTAAGATTAACAATTTTACTCAAGAAACCTAAAAGAAAAAAACTGCAAGAGCAAATTCTTAAGCAGCTCTGGACGAACAAGCAAAGGGGAACGCGAAGCGAAAATAAAATATCCCGAAATAAAAAAGTATACCTCAGAATGGGAGGAAAGAAATGGTGTAAACTTACGAAGCAGGAAATGATATATGAACCGCTGGGCTCAGTTACTTGGGGTGAATTTGCGTGCGTCCAACGCCTAGTATTCTCTTTATATGATAAGAATAAATGCAGTCTCCTCCGCCTGCCTCACCCCACCCACCCCCACCGTATCTAGGAAAGCATCTTGACAAAGTTACGAGGGAGAGACCAGCGTCGTAGCGCGATCATTCTTTTAGCCTTTACGCAGCGTTCTTTTAGGAAATGTGATATGTTTTTATATATAATTTTTAGGATATTAGGAAATTCAGTTAAGAAAAAACGGTTACTTCATATGAGCCTTGATATTAAGTGCGATATGGTACTAGTAGGTCGTGTCTAGAATGTGTATGGGGATGTTAACATAAATAATATAAGCCGTTTCTTTTAAAGGATGTAGAAACTGTAAAGGCAGACTACTAACAAACTGACAGACAGACAGACAGAGACAGAGTGACGGATTCGCTGTTATAATAAGGATTAATTTTTTCATCTTGACAAACGGAACCTTTACCCTTTGAACTAACGGAATCTGTTGTTCCAGTTAACCTGTATTTGGCTCCAATACATTTCACGGTTTATCTCGTTACATTTTGTTTTCCTGAAAATATCTGCTTCAAAAATATGAAAACCTTAAATGGCCCTAGAGTTGATACATAAACACACATACACTCACACAAATTATATATATATATATATATATATATATATATATATATATATATATTATATATATATATTATATATATATATATATATATATATATATATAAAACGAAAGCGGAGCTTAAGATGAAGAAAATTCCTCGAAGTAAAATGTCACTTTGCTCTACGACCCTTATGAGAGCGGAGAGAGGAACTAATGACATCAATTAACCTCAGGGAAAGAAAGAGGTTGAATTCCTTCACAGGAAACCTTGGATTTCTGCTCCAGTTTTTGTTCCGTGTTAAAGGAAATGAAGCCAATTAAGACAAGGGACTGAATGCAGGAAAAGTGCTACAAAATGGCTGGCCGGAGAGGTTCTTCACTAGATGCAAACATCTATATATACCTCAAGGATACTGAGACATATATATATATATATATTATATATATATATATATATATATATATATATATATATATATATATATATATATATATATATATATAATAAGTCTCAGTATCCTTGAGGTATAGATGTTTTGGCATCTAGTGAAGAACCTCCCCGGCCATTTTGTAGCACTTTTCCTGCATATATATATTATATATATATATATATATATATATATATATATATATATATATATATATATATATATAATATATATAATGTCTCTGTATCCTTGAGGTATAGATGTTTGCATCTAGTGAAGAAACCTCTTTAATCTGACTGTTAATAGAATTCAACTCGATAAAAAAAAGAGGTATATTTTGTATGGAAATCTTAAGGAGTACAGACACACACACACATATATATATATATATATATATATATATATATATATATATATATATATATATATATATATATATATAAATCTGTAAAAAGGGGGAATGTACAGACTCATCATTTTTAACTTCCTTAGATACAGAGTGGTCCGAGCGACAGCTAAGAATGCTGATGACTTTTTTGGGATGGTGTGACATTAAGATCCTTACTAACCAGGTCAACGATCGTCCTGTATTTATGGGCGTTCGAGAAGGTGACTTTGAAACCAGTATAGAGTGGTTCAGGGCGTGGACGAAGATGTGAATTCATGTGTACGTGTGCGCCTCTTTCGTTCATGATGGCATGTATTAGCCAGAACGATGGAGACAGTTACGGGGAGAAAAGGCAGATGCCGGGATAGCTCTACAATGTTTCTTTATTAAACCTCTTATGCCGAAGCCCTAAAAACCAAAACGTCTCCCGTATGCCGAGGTGGGTTTGGAGGTAGCGCGGAAGCGGAAAAAATATTTTTTTCAAAAAATCACAGCGCGCTTAGTTTTCAAGATTAAGAGTTCATTTTTGGCTCATTTTTTTTGTCATTGCATGAACTTTAGTATGCAACTATCAGAAATGAAAAAAAATATATCTTATCATATATAAATAATGTGATATATGGTATCGACAAAAAAAAATTCATACATAATTGTATTCAAATCGAGCTGTGAGTAAAATGATTAAAGATAACGAGTTACTTTTTATATCGTTGTATTTTACACTAAATTGCAATCCTTTCGATATATAAACACATTGTAAACGATCAAAATAACACCAAAAAAATATTATCACAAAATGATGCATGAATTTGTAACGCGAGGACGTAAAAAATGTTTTTTTTCCAAATTCACCATAAAATCTAAATATTGTTCTAGAGACTTTCAATTTGTTTCCAAATGAAGACAAATGATTGAATATTACGATACTGTAAGAGTTTTAGCTTAGAATTGTAGTTTTTGACCATTTCGGACGAGTTAAATTCGACCAAATGTCGAAATTTTTATATATATTTTTTTTATTTGAAAATATTACAAAAAATTAGAAAAGCTACAACCTTTAAATATTTTTGTTTGTATTTTTCATGAATTTGCGCACATTTTCATATATGAAACTCTATAAAATGCCTAATATGAAAAGGAGCAATATTAGGAGAATGCGACGTACGCATTTCGGAGATTTGCGGCCGCGAATCGTCGTGCGGAGGGAAAGAAAGTTTTTTTTTTTTCAATTCACCATAAATTCTAAATATTGTGCTAGACATTTCGAATTTGTTTCAAATTAAGATAAATGACTGTATATTACTAGATTGTAAGAGTTTTAGCTTACAATTGCGTTTTTCGTGATTTATATGCAAATATTTCGAAAAAGAGGAAAAAAGCTACAACCTTCAATCCTTTTCTGTTGTATTCTACATGAAAGTGCGCGCATTTTCGTATATAAAACTTTATGTAACGGTTACTTTTAAATGGTGCAAACATTTCGACAATCGCAAGAAAAAATTTCTGATTTTTTTCGGAAAAGTTACCGCGCGGACGTAAGGAAAATGTTTTTTTTTTCATAAATTCACCATAAATCGAAATATTGTGCTAGAGACGTCCAATTTGTTGCAAAATGAAGGCAAATGATTGAATATTACTATAATATAAGAGTTTTAGCTTACAATTTCGTTTTTTTACCATTTCGGTAGAGTC
>NC_087216.1:70538142-70543142 GCF_015104395.2 Macrobrachium nipponense | reverse complement strand
GAATGCTTTGAGTGGCTGTTTCTGAATGAATGAGGAGAAATTGGGTGGTAATCATTATTTTCTATTTTACATTGATAAAACTTTTGTGAACTTTTTCCCGAACATTTTATAAAACATTTGCGAAGATAACCTAATCTTGAACATCGGATAAATACAACTAGTAAATCGAAATATTGTCAGTTTTGTAGCGCATTGGCAAACAAATTTTTTTTCCTTGATAAGAATAAACTTATATTTTTCCAGTAGAAATTAATGGTAAATTACCGGTCGACATATTTTACCCAAAAGGAATAAGACGTCCACCGTAGGGCAGCGACTGCTTAAACCTTAATGCAAAATCGCAGACTCTGGTCGAGGAAAGAATTTGCCGCAACAACCAAAATTCCTTAGACAAACGACACACAAAAATGGAGCTTTTGCTTTCCACTGTTAATGGAAGTGGGCAGAAACTAATTATATTAATCAGCGCTATAAAAAGGACAGGATTGTTTCTTTTTTATGTCTTTAGATTTCCTGCCTGGAATTTCGGTAACTGACTAGGGAAAAGAGAGCAATTTCAACCGAGAAAACATTGTTGGAACACTGGTGTAAGGGATGCTGGGAGCCCATTCAGGAAACGAATTGATTTGAGCGACTCCTGTAGGGAATTCATCGAAGACTTCTTTCACACATTTATTATGTTGCCTTTCATGATAGTATATACATACATACCTACATACATACGTATATACATACTGTTCAGGTTTTTAAGCCAGAACCGAGGAAAGTTGAGACTTCTTCATAGCAAGACTCATTCATCCTTGCCTATATGCAAGTTGCCCTGTGAACTGAAAGCCTCCATTCTCTAGAAAACCCCTCTTTGCTCCCATTGACGAATTTTATGAAAGCTAACTGGAGTTATATAGAGGGTTAGAAGACGTGATATGTTGCTGATGGGGGATTTAACGCTAAAGTAGGAAGAGAGTATGATGGCGTTCAGGGAACAATTGGAAAATTTGGAATTGGAGTTAGAAATGATAATGGGAGAAGACTCTAGAGCTATGTGGTGATCTGGGTTATCTACAACTAACATATTTCAACCATAAATTAGAGCATAAAACTACATGGTTGTCGCCAAATGGATTAGTACAAAATTTGATAGATTATGTTTATTGTAATCAGAAATGGAAGAAGTCTATATTAGACACCAGAACTTTTAGGGTCTGCCAGTTCCTTCTGACCACAAACTCGTAATCTCCAAGATTAGAATAAAGTTTAAAGGCCAATCAAGAAAAAAGGAGAACTATAAAGTTTGATGTAGATTAGCTGAGAAATGAAAGAGTTAAACAACAGTATGAGGTGAAGGTAGGAGGCAAATTTGTGGCATTAATTGGTATGGAAAATATGGATATGGATTCAGAGGAATCCTGGGCAATATTAAGTTTAGATACTAAGGACGTAGCAACAGAGGTATTAGGTTATAAGAGAAGTAACCGCAAACCTTGGTTCAGTGATGAAGGCAAAAGTTTTAAGTGAAGAGCAACAAAGGTTGAGAGTTCAAATGGACGATGAACAGGACCTAGTGAAGAAACAACAACTAAAAAAGACGAAGAAATAGAAAGCTGAGAGAACTAAGTGATAGGATGAAGCATGACCAAAACATAGTAGCTATGGAAATTGGTGAGAGCAGGGCTATGTTTGCAGCTGTGAGATTCTTGAGGAACGCAAGCCAGAAAAAGTTTGGAGGGAATGATGGCATGTTGGATGAAGATGGGAAACTTGGTCACAGACGAAATGGAGAAAAGGAATATGTTTGCAAGGTATTTTGAAAGATCCTAAATGTTGAGACTACCGGTAGGGATGAGTGCATTGTAGATTTAAGCGAGGCACTGGAGGTACCATAACAAGATATTAGTGCAGAAGAGGTGAAAGATGCCTTAAAATCTGTAAAAAATGGAAAAACTGCAGGATAACTGCATAGATGCTAAAAGCAGGAGGACGAAGGATGATAGAGGCATTAAGAGTTGTTTTTAGCATAGTTTGGAAAACAGAGGTGGTACCAAGTGATGGGAAAAAGGCAATTATGATACTAATATATAAAAATAAGGGAAGCAAAAGGGAGTATGGCAACTATTGGGGCATAAGTTTACTGTCAGTCCCATGGGAGATATCCATGAGAGTAATACTTAACAGAATAAGCCCTATAGTAGAAGAGAAACTTAGAGAACAGCAGCAGTGTGGTTTTAGAAGTGGAAGGTCATCAAATTTTCACCTTAAGACAGATAATTGAGAAGAGATGGGAGTATGCAAAGCCAATATTCTGTGCTTTTATAGACTTGGAGAAAGCGTATGATTCAGTATGGAGCGATGGAATGTGGAGAGTGGCAGAACACTATGGTATCCCACGTGAAGTGATAAGGATACTAAAGAACTGGTACCAAGGTGTGTGTAGCTGTGTACAGGTGGAGGACAGCAAAGTGACTGGTTCCCAGTTGGAAGTGGGCTAAAAAGGGATGTGTTATGTCACCCACCTTGTTTAATGTATATATTGACCATATAAATGAGAAGAGTGATGGAGAATGAAAACAGAGGGGCTAGTATTGGTGGAAAAGTTTTATGGATTTGGACTTTGCTGATGATGTTGCATTGGTTGTTGATACGTGGCTGGTGCTGGTAGGTATGGTAATGAGGATGGAGACAGAGACACAGAATTGGCTTGAACATCAGCACAAAGAAGAGCGAGATCAATAGTTGTGAGGTAAGGATGACGATTGGGTGCACATGGAGGATATACAAATCAGAGGACAGGAACTCAAGCAAGTTGAGAAGTTTGTATACTGGGGAAGTGTGGTAACAGCAGACGGGAGGCAAATTGAAGATATACAAAGAAGAAAACTAGGAGCAACAAGAGCTTTTGAGGTTCTGAGAAAAAACGTTTGGTCAAGGCATGAAATCACCTTGAAAACTAAGATGAGAATATTCAATGCAGTAGTATTACCAGTCCTGATGTATGGTTCGTCCACCAGAACAGAGGAGAGAAGGTTGGATGCTTTTGAGATGAAGCTGCTGAGGAAGGATACTTGGCATTTAATGGGATGATTGTTAGAAATGAAGACATCAGGATGAGATTGGGAGAGGGGCCAGTCAGTATCAGGCTGAAAAGGGGAAGGCTGAAATGGTTTGGACATGTTGAGAGGATGGATGGGAATCGAGACCCCAGGAGAGCACCGAGCGCAGTACAAATAGGAAGAAGACCGCTGGGCAGACCAAGAACGAGGTGGAGACATAATTGTCAGGGATCTTGAGGATGAAATCCATGACCTAGAGGAAGAAACAAAGGGCGGGAAATGGCTCGGGATAGAGACAGATGGAGAGGAAACTTTGTATCAGCCTTATGTCACTGGCCAGTGGCGGGAAGATAAAGTAAAGTAAGTAAGCACTTCATATTTATCATATTTCAGTTCGTTAAATGTATTTTATGTAACGTTTTCAAAACAAATCGGACAAATGATTTTACCTCTTTCACGATTTTAATGATCCTTGAATCTCCAGCAATTGGCATTAGAAACCCTGCACCACTCTCTCTCTCTCTCTCTCTCTCTCTCTCTCTCTCTCTCTCTCTCTCTCTCTCAGATGAAATTCCCGTAAGATATGGTTACTGCATTTTCTTGCATTTTACACCGAGGATTTAATTGAAGCCTAACTCGGGAATAAAGGTTGGAGATCAAATCAGGGGAAGCAGCAATTTCGTCGTTTTCAGTATCTGATTTCAACTGACTTAATTCTCTAAGAATTCTTCCTCCAGCGGAGAGGAAACTTCGAAATGAATTACTGGGAAGTCATGAGTCAAGAAGTTAAGGGTTCTCTTTATTGTAGCCTACTATTATTGAGGACCACACAGAGGCATTATAATAGTATTTCTATAGATATTTGATATATATATATATATATATATATATATATATATATATATATATATATATATATATATGTGCATGCTTATCAGTGCAAATATCTCAATATTATGAGTCGGTGAAATGTGCTCTATATATATATATATATATCTATATATATATATATATATATATATCTATATATTATATATATATATATATAATATATATATACACAGACATACATATGAATCCAGTGAGACAAAAATAAACAAACAACGAAAGCCTTGCTGCAAAAGAGAGAAAAAAATCTCGCTTATAAAGAGCTTCAGTATCCAGCACTCCCACAGTCCTTTTCAATTGCAGTCTCGCTAATTAAAACCTGAACACAGAACAAGTACAGTGTTCTTTGTAGAATCCGGTGAATGAAAGATTAGGCAATAATGAAAAGGATTTTTGAATTGTCTGTATCTCCCCTTCTCCTATACTTTTAATTATTCTTTCACTTTCGCCTTGTCTGTTTATAGATAACGAACGTTCGTTAGCCCCATCTTGGTTGGTTCGTGTTCCACTTTTCGTTTCGTGTCCTTTCGTGCCTTGGTGGAACTTTTCGTTGTGTTTGAGTTATGCATATTATGTTCTTTTTTAGCATTTTTCTTTTATTCCCTGCCGTGAGGTTATGTATTAATAGATATTTAAAATTCAAGTTTTTCTCCTATAATATATATATATATATTATATATATATATATATATATACTATATATATATCTATATCGATATATATTATATATATATATATATATAAATTTGATATGTGATAAAAAAAGGCAGAAATTGTAGCACAAAAATTCCTCAGAAAAGAAGCATCTTTGCAACTCTTTAGTATATTCAACTACGACATGTTGAAATGGTAGAAAAAAAATGTAAACTTTATCTTGTAGAGGATTTGCAACCAGTAAAGTCAAGGAAGTCCAAATGGTTCGTAGGCCCTTAAATATCTCGCAGCTTCGTGGCCTCCGCAGTGGTTCTGCCGCCTTTTACAATTCAGAATTGTAAAGTAGTTCGTAACTTTCCTACAGCTATAAAGTGGACATACTTAGGCCTAAAAACTTTAACTCTAAAAACC
>NC_087216.1:70531940-70537642 GCF_015104395.2 Macrobrachium nipponense | reverse complement strand
CCACTTCTACCAAACTTCCTCTTCTCCCGGGCAAGAAAGCAAGATGAGACCTGTACTTAAGAGTGAATTAAAACTGTGGAGATGAGAAACAAGTGGAATCCTTGTTTGTTTTACACGTCATTTGGGGATCTGACTCTGTCTGGGAACCGATTTTGGTCATTATAAAATCTTCCCTGATCTTCTTCATTACTCAGATTTATGATTGTGCCTCATCTCCGCCGGTTCTCCAATCCGAAATGTTAAGTCGCTTGCAGATGAACATGGATATATATTATATATATATATATATATATTATATATATATATATATATTATATATATATATATAATTATAAATATATATATATATATTTTTATTAATATAATATATATATATATATAATATATTATATAATATATATATATATATATGTATATATATATATTATATATATATATATATATATATATATATATATATATATATAATATATATATATATATTATATATATAATATAATATATATGTATATATATATATATATATATATATAATATATATATATATATATATATATATATAATTAATTTATATATTATATAATTATTATATATATATAATATATAATATAGTAATATATAAAATATATATATAATTATATATATTAATATTATATATAATAATAATATATATATATAATAATATTATATACGAATAAGTGTTTATGTCCGCATCGATTTTACTGGCTGTGTTGAAGTCACCCAAAATTCATTTGAATTAAAAAAAATCGCCTGAATCCCAGAATAACTATATGAATTGAGAGTCACTTAAATTTGCTTAAAATGTTACAAAAGATAACAACCACCAAATTTATAACAGTTGTTTTGAACATTCCTTTAAGTTGTGCGGTGTATATAGGCAGTATATAAGAAAGCAATCTGCTCCAACGGTTTATGTCAGACTACAACAATGTTTATCTTTGCATCTGGTATGGGAGAGAAGATGCTGCTGCTGTTGGAGGAGGATGTCTGTCTGTCTGTCTGTCTGGTCTGCAAAGGGGCTTCGGACATTCCTCTCCCTCTTGACGGTATGGTCGGGCTATAACTTTCATTTCCCAGTCTTTGAGATGCTCTAGGGTATTCCAGGTATATTAAGAATAATACTGTTGTTCCATGTAATATATATTATATTAATAATAATATTTTTCAAGGTAATATTAAGAATAATGTTCTTGTTCAAAGTAATATTAATAACAACTTTGTTAAAAAATTATAATACATCTTCGTACGATACTAATTGGCAAGATGGGATATTATCCAATAAACTCACCTATGAAATTGGACAATAATGTTATCAGAACATCTAATGACGAGAAAAGAAGTTTCATTGAAGTACCACTCAGGAGATTAAGTCGGGGAAAATTCGTTTATTTAAATCCTATTTCAACAGGAATAGGAATTGCCTTTTTTTTTCTTATCTCTATCTCGATTGTTACCCTTGGGAGTTCACGAGAAAGGCTCTTCTCGGGAAGATACGTCTATGAAACTCCCAGTGATCTGTAATCATCTCGATAGTGGTAAATAAAAAAAAATAAAAAAAACGTAGGAAGCCATAACTATCATACATTGCTGGAAGCAATATTTTTCAGATAACGCAAATAGCAGTACTCGTTCCTAGAACGAGAAAGCCGGATTTTGTACATGACGTCCTCTTGGTAGTGAGATTCACATCTATGATTATCAGAGGTTAGCTGTGATTATATATATATATATATATATATATATATATATATATATATATATATATAATATATATATATTTATAATATATGAATATATAACTTTATTTTGATAATTACTCTAAGTTCGCCTCAAGATGGCCGTTCCTCTCTCTCTCTTCTTCTCTCTCTTCTCTCTCTCGTATTATCTATCTCTCTATCTCTCTCTATCTCTTATATATATAATATATATATATATATATATATTATATATATATATATATATGATATTATAGAATGGTGTGTGTGTGTGTTCATCTACAGGCCGAAACATAAAGTTAAATGAACAGTCATTTCGGAAAGGAGAATCGGCGGAGCTGATGCACAGTCATGAAAGGTGTTAATGAAGAAGATCAGGGAAGATCTTGTAATGACCAAAATCGATTCCCAGAGACAGATGATTCGTAAAACGAAACAAGTATTCCACTCGTGTACAGATCTCATCTTGCTTTCTTGCCCGGGAGAAGAGGAAGTTGGGTAGAAGTGGACAAATGAGTCTTTCATCTGCGTGAATATTTAAGGAAGGAAGAAGAAGAAGAAGCGGAAAAAGGAAATGTGTTTATGCAAGAAAGTAATTCCTAAGCCTTCGTCCTCAGGCTTATGGCCTCCTTTGCATTCTTTAATGGTGTGGGTTTGGGAGTTAGGGGGGTGGGGAGCTGGAGGAAAAAAACTAAAGGGGAGGAGGAGGAGGTGGAGGAGGAATCAAGAGGAGAGAATGAAGACAGGTGAATCTAGAGTCTTTTAAGAAGAAGGTTGGCAAGAAACGTCATTATACGGCCTTTATTTGGGTTTAATCACGTCTGTCAAATGAGACATAACATTAAAACTATACCAGAAATTATATATGTATGGAGAGAGAGAGAGTATGTGTAGGATCAGACCTCTGTTTCGTGTAAGTTTCACCCTCATTATTTGATTTACTTAGTCTCTTTTATTCATTAATGATTAAAACCACTGCATTAGACATATCTGCCTTTGTTACCTGCCCTGTTTCGTCTATTTTAATTTTCTTATAAGCCTGGAAAAATCTTACGGGTACATTAGTTGGAGAAGGCTTGGCTATAGGACCATAAGCAATACCCTTACAAACATTGATATCCTCAGGACATAAATCATGACTAAATTTTTCCAAATAACAAAATGATTTTGAAATATAGACATAGTCCAAGTTACCGTCAGAAACACCAAAGCTTAATCCATATCCCAAGGCTTCTGTAGTAGCACTATCCACCTGTTTGTCCCATTAATTAACCATGAAGTCCATGTTGGCATGTTTAGTCCAGTCAGAGAGAGAGAGAGAGAGAGAGAGAGAGAGAGAGAGAGAGAGAGAGAGAGAGATCCTTGAAAAATTAAGATTCTGGGAAAAGTCTTTTGAATCAAAGACCAATAATGCATTCCAGGAATTAGGCGTGGCATTCCCGTGGCACTTTCGTCTTTCCAGAGGCACTCGCACGTTTTCCAGTTCCTGCCAAAAGGCCGCACTTTAAAGGGTCATCAGATGTTCCTGGAAGATGAGCTTTTTCATAGACCAGACGCGGTAATTTATCCAGTTTTGATGAAGACACTTGCATTTGGCTTGCGTGGCAGTTCCAAGATAGTTGCAGCAAAACCGGGAGGCTCTGAAGGTATATATACACACACACGTAATTTTATATTTTTATTATTTGCATTTTTATATTTTTATTGTTTTTTCTTCAATATGACCTGATTTTTTCCTTTTATTCTTCGGATAATTTTGAATTATCATTATATTTTCCCTTGCTTTTCTTCAATGTCTTTATTTTTTTTTTTTTTTTACTTTTCTCTCTTCGCGTAATTGTTATATTTTCATTATTTTCGTTTTTCTTGTAATTTTCATATTTTTATTATTTTCGTTTTTATAATTTACATTTGTAATATTTTCACTATTCTTCGCCTAATTTTCTATGTTCATTAGTTTTTATATTCGGTTTGTTTACAGCTTTTCATCTTTATATAGACCGACTTCAGACAGAGGTAGGTGCCACCTGGAAAGGACATTAATGACAATGTTTTCTTGAGTCCTCATCATGTGTATGAACAGAAAAGTTCAGTTAAACACTCATCTTATTTGGGTTTGGGAGAATATAGGGGTTATCACATGTTACCAAAAAAACATATTTTGGCCATGAGTATTACTTAGAATAGGAATTAAACCAATAAATATGGTCACATACCCTTTATAAACTATCATCAAGCAGATTTGTATATTACCATTGCTTTAAATCTCTCTTATCATCGCAAATTTGGTTTTTCCGCAGAGAGAGAGAGAGAGAGAGAGAGAGAGAGAGAGAGAGAGAGAGAGAGAGAGAGAGAGAGAGAGAGAGCTGACTGTAAGGACCTCGTGGACTAATTCATACTCGCTGATACATAGGCGACTTTTTATATTCACACATATTAATATACAAATATTGTTTATCATCGAATATGATACACTTGACTCTCAGAGTTGTCAGATTTTACTCAAGGCCAGGGTTCGAATCCTGGCGGGGCAAATGCGGTTATCAATTGTATGTATGTATGTATGTATGTATGTATGTATGTATGTATGTATGTATGTGTATGAGCGTCGCTATTTGCCAGTAGATTACTGCTGTGAAAGTACGTATTGTAGATCATACGTAAGAACTTTTTCCTTAAAATAATGTACAGCTCATAGCATTTAAACCCCCACGTATATACTATTTAGTTAAACTCCACAATATTGTATATGAGGCTGTATTTTTCAAAATACAAAAAAGGTTAAAAAACAGGGAGTTTTCGACCGTTTGCACAACGGTCCTCTCCAGCCAACTGTAGATGACCGTTGTTTAAACGGTCGAACGATTCCCGTTTTTGACCATTTTTGTATTTTGAAAAATACAGTCTCATATACAATATTGTGGCTTTTAACTCACCATCTCTTGTCACGGCATAGTGATGCTCCCTAGATATATACGAATTTATCACACGACTGCCATAATACAGTCATCTATGAATAGGTTTTCGGTGTTTTGAGAAACCTCTTCCTCCAGTAACTTTCTGAAAAGTTTCTTCTTCGCTTTGTCAGCAGTTTCTGTCAATCGCCAACACTTGGACCCTCGTCAACTGCTGCCTGAACTTCCTTCACTACTGATTTCAGGGCGAACTGAATTTAACTTTAAGTTAGATGCCACACAACTTATATGAATCATGAAACGGAGGTATTAGAGGCACAACTACTCAGTCACTGCTAAGAAAATATAGACAATGCTGCTTATCTTTATGGGTTAACACTGTGTAAACGAATGTTTTGGACAAGAGTTTTTTTTCCTCTCTCTCTCTCTCTCTCTCTCTCTCTCTCTCTCTCTCTCTCTCTCAATCAATCAATCAATAAATGACCTTCATGGCTCTTTTATTGGCTTGCAAATAGTTTTACATGACTTTGTGAAAGCCACCAATTCATCCATACTTCTTGGGCTTAAGCACTATAAATATTCTACATGGAATATTCAGTTTAATAGCTTTTGTTAAGACATATGTTGTAACCAAAATTACCTGCAAAGACCTGTTCAAAGACTATCGTAGAGTACTACTAACAAGTACTTGGTGGATTTTGTTTTCATTTTTTCCGGGTACCAGATTACCAGGCTGCCAAGTGACGCTTGCAGCTTCATCCCTAAACCCAAAGACAATGGACACAAACTTTGGTTGTATATGTCATCAAACCTTCCTAACAGAAGAGAAAAGTGAGCAAATATCCTTCAATACGCTAAAACTTTGTCTTGAATCTGGCATCGTTTATGTATAAATACTCCACGGGAAGTTCGTATATACTCCACTCACGAGACCAGAAGTTTTCCATTCCTTAGTCTATGATAACAATAATTACATTTGCCTTTGAAGGAAAAACGGAAATACGAAATTGAGATTTGAAAGAAAGAGAGTTTATCCGTCGAAACAGTTACC
>NC_087216.1:70521940-70526940 GCF_015104395.2 Macrobrachium nipponense | reverse complement strand
CCTAATACTCTCTAATGGCATCGCAAATTCAGAGAAAAACAGAATATTAAAAGGGGGTTGGATATGATCCTTTGCAGGGAAGATTGTTTTAGATAAATGGTCCAAGATGGGAATATTTATCATTTGGTATTACCTGGGACCAGCGTGAAAGTGCAGTGCGTGAAGGACAGGGAATAACCAAATGTTTCTAGTTTGCAGTACCATTTAGACCAGTGCTTCTCAAACTTTTCATCACCACGCCCACTCTAAAAATGGTGGTCCTTCCCTCCACAGCCACCCCCTCTGCATCTATAAGTAAAATTACCTTCCCGATTTAATGAAAAAAAGGGGGGTTTGTTTTTATTCTTTCGTGAATGAATGAGTGAGATACTTGACATTGCTTCTTAGCTACTAGATTCTGACCTGTTTCTGTATTTGTCGTGGGAGCAACGAGCCTGGAAACTGCAGCTTTGCATATATACTACATGTACTCGAACGTACTATGATCCGAACGAGTCCAACTAGAATTGTATGTTAGAGGAAACTAACGTTATAAGGCCATACTTCAGCAATTTTCCATAAGCTTCTGAATATTAGTTCCTCATTCTTGTTAAGGGAATAACGAATATAACTAGAGATTTTTTTTCTTATTTTTCCGTAGGGCTCGCGCCCCATAGGAAATTGCTGAGCCCCCCCCCCCCGCCCCCCCCCCCCCCCCCACCCAGCCGCCACACCCCCAGCTTGAGACCCACAGATTTTAGACTAAATGGGGAATTGTAAATAAGTACATATATACTTTTCAAAGACTCAACGGGCAAAATCAAGAGTGGGAGGAACATATTTAACAGTGAGGGTATTTAGTTCAGGTGATACAAATGTGGAAGAACGTGCTTGCTAGAGTCTCAGTCTCATTCTCAATGCTTAGCAGGTAAATATGCTAATTTCCACGTATTCCCTGAAGTCTCACGTACTTTCTTAGTGGGGTTAACGAATAAATGTGCATGCGGATATGTGTTCCAGATTTCTCACTGACGCCCAACAAAATTTGATCAAGGGGAAGAGATCGCAGAATGTGTTCTCCTGATTCAGTAATAATCTTCCACTTGTTTGTTCTTAAGTCATTTTATTTGACATTAAGAAAGATACTCATTGACAGAATCACTAGTAGTAAGCCTGAACTCTAAAATTCGGTCAAGGAGGTAAAAATCAGTGCAAACATAAAGTTTGTTTGCTGAAAAGGTCACCATCAACACCAGCAGTGTTGAGAGATGACCTCTGTAGCGTTTGGAGTCAACAGAAACTGCGAATACGAGAGAGAGAGAGAGAGAGAGAGAGAGAGAGAGAGAGAGAGAGAGAGAGAGAGAGAGAGAGAGAGTGCTATTCAACACGAGACTCTGAGGAGATATTGCCATTCATCCAGAGTTGCAACATGACACAGGAAAGGAAAAGTTTTTCCGAAATCTCGAACACGTAATTGAGGATAAACACATGAGGAGAGGACTTTACCTAAGGCGAGAAATCATATGCGAAATTTCTCTCTCTCTCCCCTCTCTCTCTCCCCCTCTCTCTCTCTCTCTCTCTCTCTCTCTCTCTCTCTCTCTCTCCTCTCATCTCTCGCCAGTTTCAGTGTTGGTGTTCTGTCATGAGAATAATTTTCCAGATATTTTTAAAGGTTATAGGAATATTGCGTTTTAATCTTATATTGAAGATCAATAAATGGGTATTTTAACACACACGCAAATACATACATATATATATATATATATACTATATATATTATATATATTAAATATATATATATATATATATATATATATATATATATATATATATATTATATATATATATATATATATATATAATATATATATATATATATAAATTCTTTCAAATAAATGATGATCCCACCAAAGAGCTTCATATTTACTCAAACTATTCTTATGAAAAATCTTTCTAAAATCAGCGTAACAATTCTCAAATATCTTATACTGCAGACATATGAAGATAAGACCTCAAGTCCTTCGCTACAGATCTGATATGTGGGAAGAGCAAAGGCCTCTCCACACTAGGAAACATTGTTTGCAAACTGTTTGCAAAGTTTGCAAAAAATGTTCACCGCATATTTGTTTCTCATCCAGAATGGAAAACATTTTAGTCTTTCTGAGTGTATATGTATATAAACACTGTATGTATACCGTATATACACTGTAAATATAGTATATACTATCGATTATATAAAATATTAGATATATAGATATATAAATAATATATATATATATATATATATATATATATAAAATATAAATATATATATATATATATATATATATATATATATATATATATATATATATATAAAGTATAATATAATGTGTGTGTGTATGTAAGTATATATAGCGTATAGATGTATCTATTGTCAATTCCGCTAGAAGCAAGTCAGAATGACAGGCTCCTTTTTCTTAAGACTTCCTCATGATCTCTATTTCCTTTTCTTATCCCTCCACGAGTGCATTAAAATAGCTAAGTAAATACAGAGGCTACTGCACCGACAAACATCCTGCCGACAACTGAGGTCTGGACAGAAAACATTGTTGCAAACAGTTTGGAAACTGTTTGCAAACATCGTTCTCAAACTTTGTTTGCAAACAATGTTTCCTAGTGTGGACAGGCCTTAAGGCGTCTTACGGGAATCCGGTTTTTCATTTAATCAGCAGCAGAAGGAGGAGGAGGAGGAGGAGGAGGAGGAGGAGGAGGAGGAAACCGAGAGAATCTTGTTTCCTGCAACTGAAATCTTTGCCTTCAGCCGATCGCTCGAACTTCGCGTCAAACCCAATGTGATTAAGCTTGTCAAGAGGAGAGGATTGGCTCTCTCTCTCTCTCTCTCTCTCTCTCTCTCTCTCTCTCTCTCTCCTTTAGGAACCTAAAAGGGGTTGAGGGTAGGGAGTAGAAGGGAGGAAAGAAGGTCAACAAAGGAAATTTTGTGTTGTGATTATCGGTAAAGTTGGCATTTTGAGGAGAGAATCAGCTTCTTTGAATGACATTTTCTTTTGCAAATTGAGTCAGTGTCTCAAGTCCTCAGGTTCTCCAAAGACTTTCCTTGGAAGGGAATGGGGATGTTTTTTTCTAAAGTCCAAATTTTTTTATATGAATAATTACAAGGAAATAATATTTATAGAAATGTTTAACACTTTAAATATAAATTTTGTATAAATTGTTTGGCATATAAATAATAATAATAATAATAATAATAATAATAATAATAATAATAATAATATAATAATAATAATAATAATAATAATAATAATAATAATAATAATAATAATGTGTGGCGCCGTGGAGGATGGGTTAGGTCGTCAATGGACTTAAGTCAAGTTTAAGCAACATTGGGGCTGGTCAGTCGTTGGCATGGAGGGTGACCGCTCTCCTCGGCGTGATTCCTTGGGAAAGGATCTTTACCATAATTTCCTCAGTCTACTCAGCTGTAAATGAGTACCTACCCCTATCCCTGATGGGTTAAATAGCAAAACTCAGCATGATGGAAGAAATGAAGGAATAAACGATAACGACGTAAATGGAACCTCTGGCAACAGAGGAGCTTCGTCCGGCAACCAGTATTCAACCCAATTGAAGGGAAGACGGTCAGGTACTTGGAGGTCGTCATCCATCAACTGATCACCACAACAACGACAGTAATCAACAGCCTGAGATTGGAGCTACAGAAGAAAAAAGGAAGAATGGACAAGAGATAAGAAAATAAGGAAAATATGGAAATGCTACATCAGAAAGCAAGCCCGACGGAGAGAGGATATAGAAGAACATTGGTCAACATCTGGAATGAGAGGAATAACAAACCCCCCAAACAGAGCAGAGGCTGGCAGACCAAGTAAGGAACATAAAGAAAAAGAACTGGCTCTCCCCAACACAAGAGAAGAACTGGAAAGGGAAATGTCACACGACAACGAATTACACGAAAGACGAACTGAGAGACGATGCCACAGAAGACGACAGGGAGGATGAGATATCAAAACACGATACACGAAGAAAACACCGACGAAGTAAGTGAGGGACGGAATGGGTAGAAAAGATTAGACAATGGATGGAACCAGATACAGAGAGAACAAAGATCCCCTCCATGAAAGCTACAACACCAAGAATTAAGGGAGAAAACAAAGAGAGGTCAATGAATAATGGGCAGAATACACACACCAGTATCACAGAAACAAATAACTTGACATATGCAGGAGCAAGATTAGTAGCAGAACTGATGGGGGATTCGAAACACCAACACCACCAGCACAACCAACCCAACAGAAACAAAAACAGCAACCTCCTTGGGAAAAGGCGCCTGGAAAACGCAAATCATGGGTGATGAGATCTGACTTGAGTAAACTGAAAGAGATGGCAGAAAAAAGGCTAAGAAGCAAGAAAACGAGGGAGGAACTCAAAGTACAAGAGAGATAAAACAACACAATAGAAGATGTAAAACAAAAGAAGCCTTAAGGCAAAGCACATAAGATCCAACGTACATGAACAGGAATAGGGATACCAACAGAACAAACTATTCGGAACCAACCAGAAAAGACTATACAGCCAACTAAGAGGAGAAGCAACACACAGAAATTCCTGAAGCCGAACCAAGTAAGAAACTCTGGGAAAACATATGGAGCAATCCGGTATCACACAACAAAACATGCAACATGGCTCCAGGATGTCAAGGAAGAAGAAACAGGGAGAATAAAACAAAGATTCACAGACATCACGACAGACACAGTCAGACACCAACTAAAGAAAAGGCCAAACTGGAAAGCCCCAGGTCCCGATGAAGTCATGGATACTGGCTGAAAAACTTCAAGGCCCTACACCCACGAATAGCAGAACAACTCCAGCATTGTATCTCAAATCACCATGCACCAAATGGATGACCACAGGAAGAACATCCCTAGTACAAAAAGACAAGAGTAAGGGAAATATAGCCAGTAACTACGTGCAAGAGTAAGGGAAATATAGCCAGTAACTACAGG
>NC_087216.1:70514440-70516940 GCF_015104395.2 Macrobrachium nipponense | reverse complement strand
GTAGTCTTACCTGGTGGTATCGATGTAAATGATTTACTGTCTAAATTGAATAATTTAGTGCCATCCATAATTCACTGATGAAAAATTGAAAATAACAATGTCATCCCTTTCCTAGATGTATTAATACATAGAGAATCTTTCCCAATTGCAAATTCAGTATTTATTAGAAACCCACAAATAATTTAACATATGTACATTTTTTATTCTGGCCACCATCTTAATATTAAAATTTCAATTTTTCTTCTATGTTCCTACGCGCTTTGCGCATCATGTCCACACAATATCTGGACCCAAGAAAATAGAATACATAAAAAAGATAGGAAACGATCTCTGCTACCCACCTCATTAATTGATTTATGTTATCAAAAAGCTCACAAAAAGTTTTATAATGTTGCTATTAATGAAAAAGAAATGCCTAAAAATGTACTTAGCTTACTTATTTTCATAGATTTGAAACCATAAAATCTATATTTAAATGTTTAATGTTAATGTAGTGTTCTCTTATAACAATACCATTAAAAGATATGTAATTAAGAATAGTCCCGTAACAAATAACAACATCATTTACAAAATTCCTTGTAAGGAATTGCCCATCGTTTATGTTGGTCAGTCAAGTAAAAATTTATGTGTACGTATTAAGCAGCATATGTATTCAGTTAAGAACAGCCCAGACTTCAAAATGCACTGTTTATCCATCCGAGAAAAATCTCATTGTATTAATTGGGTTGATACTCGGTATTTGCTAGATCTAATGATTATGTTTCAAGAAATTTACTGGAATCGGCAATTATACAAATCACTAATAAAAACAACCTAAATCTTAGTCTGGGAATGTACCATTTGGACCCATATATTTTGTAAGATGTTTTTGAAGGACCTTAAATAAATGAACAACTAATAAATTGTCCCACATGTATAGTTATTATCTCTCTCTCTCCTCTCTTTCTCTCTCTCTATCTTCTCTCTCTCTCTCTCGTCCTCTCTCTCTCTCTCCTCTCTCTCTGGTTCGATATTCTCTCTCCCGCTTTCTCTTGCTCGATATATAATTATTTATATATTTCTTTCGTCTTTTTCATTAATAATAAGTTTTTGGGGGGAAAATTTGTGTAAAAATTCATGATATTAAATTGTATATGCTCCCGTGTTTTTCAAAATGTACTGTTTTCTGGAAGAATCACTTGTTTACTGCGTGTATCCTTCAAGGTGTGGCTACCCTCAGGTGGCTCCTCTTTTCTGTAGAGTGAAAATCGCCCTTATTGCTTGCTAATCTTGTAGTGTCAGTTTGTATATTAAGCTTCTTTTGACTATTGTTGTTCTCTGTAAAATCAGTTTGCCTCAGTAAAGGGTCAAACAGGACCGAAAGTACTTGGCTATCTCGCTGTTTTCATTTTTTCCTTCGTGGCAAAACCTTTATTTATACATAGCATCACGTTTTATTTTATACTTCGTGATCAAGTTATTCATATTATATATATATATATATAAATATATATATATATATATATATATATATATATATATATATATATATAAACAGCAATGAATCATTATTCTCTATCTACACCTCAAAGGTAGCCAATAATATTGTCAGGTTTGAAATTGACTACTGAATACATGGGAAAAAACATAAATTATTATCAACACTTAAATGGCAATATCTTTCTTCGAACATTGACTTAATTATGTCCTCACAATTCTCTGCATATATATATATATATATATATATATATATATATAGTATATATATAATATATATATATACATATATATATACACACACACACACACACACATATATATATATATATATATATATATATATATATATATATAATAATTATATTTTCTTCTAGATGGATATGCGATATATTATGTATTTTTTGTATATATGCAAAACCCTGTATCGGAGTGTATTAAGAAAGGCAACAGATCCCATTGAGCGGAAGCAGAACTGGGCAAAAAGTTTTCCGAGACATCACAAAACGAGACCTGCCAAGAGGACAAGGCGTCGAGAGAAACTCTTGGGTATTGCATTTCGTACCCGTGTTCTGAGGAGAACATGACATCCCTCATTTGTTGCAATATGACGCCAGCAACCAATGACTATTTCACAGTCTGCATCGTGTAAGTGCAGACCAATGCTTAGGGGGAGGGTAGTGGAGGTGGGGAGAGGTGTTTGGGAGGGCAGGGGGGGGGGGGGGGGGGGGGGGGGGGGGGGGGGGGGGGAGGGGGGGGGGGGGGGGTTGGGGATTGGTAAGATACCTTTGTAATACGAGAGATGAAAAGGGTGGATTGGAATTTTGGGTTTTTGAAGGGCTGCGCGTCCTCAGTTTTCCTGGCAATGGGGAATATCCATTCCAGCGTTGATCTATCCCGATTCCTTTTATTCAGTGATTTGTAATGTTGGAATTCAGTGCTCATTTTTGAAGCGTAAAGTTTTTTTGTTCTTAAGTTTTGAAAATGATGATTTCTCTGCATTTTGTCTTTTCGTTAGATAAAA
>NC_087216.1:70508235-70513940 GCF_015104395.2 Macrobrachium nipponense | reverse complement strand
ATTCTCGTTTTTCTCAGAAAGAATACTAAATATGGGTTAAATAGGAAATGTGACATACAGTATTTACCTGCGACTGGGTGGAAGTGGCTCAGATCACCTCCTTTCTCCCGACGTCTTTTGGCTCAGTAATCAATCCCACTGAATTTAACTTCTGGTGATAAGCTGGACAGTGATGCATCACGGAACGGGGGAATTGGATTCCTATCTGTTCAGCGATACGTTGCGCGCGTGTGGTGTGTGTCGCGCGTCTGCTCCCTTAAATTAGGGAAAGGGCTAGAATGGCAATTGTTTGCCTAGAACAACCTTTCCGAGTCTGAGAGATAGGAGTAAAGAAAGCTGGAAGCAAAGGGGGGATAGGAGATATGTGAGAGTAGACAATGAATGATGAGAATAAAGTAAGAAAGGAAAGGAGGATAGTAGAAAGATATATATATATATATATCCTATATATATATATATATATATATCATATATATATATATATATATATATATATATATATTATTATTGTGTGTAATTGTATATACTGTCAGGATCAGTCGTTTTTGTTTGAACGTTCCTGGTTGGGTAGTTTCCCTGTTTCTCCTGCTTTTCGGTATTTTCGTCTACATGACGAGTTTACTTTTGTCACAGTGTAGTGACTGAGTCAGTCAGTTCTGAGTGGCAGACAGACAGGTTCTTGGCAATACTCGGCCAAGAAGGCAGTAGCTGAATACCAGTATGGCTACTTGATTTGAGCAGCAGGTATTGGTCACCGGTTGTATTTGGCAGTTGAAGCAGTTGCAGCGTTGTTACTGGACTTAAACAGCAGGTATTGGTGACCTGATGTTGTCTTTGGTAGCTGCAGGATGTAGTCATCTGTGGAGCAGTGTATCCAGTGAGACGGCCAACCAGTTGTTTTTTCAACTTCGCCGCAGTCATGTGTATTTTTGATAGTTCCTGTCAGCAGTCATGGGCTGTTGTGGTGACTTGATGGTGATTGTCTGGTGATGTACTACATCCTCTTTGACAGTAGAGACTGTCTTGACGTCTCTGTAGAGATGGTTATTTTTGTGTGTGGCGCTGCCTGAAGTTCTGGTATTACCTTTGAGGTATTGTGTTAATGTATTTACTAATTGTCTTATTATTGGTGCTGTGTGAATTTAATAATTCTTTATGCTGCTTTGTGGATGATCACTGTTATTATTATGCTGACCTATTTTTTTTAGGTTTATTGATTTAATCAATTGAACATGGTTATTGTGCATGATGATTGTTTATTTAGTGTGGAGAAAGTGTATGGCTCAGAAATTGATTTGCTATTTAAATGTATATTTTGAATTGGATGTTCATGATTTTTCACTGCTGCTGTTAAGCATTTACTTTTGTTTATGAATGTTTGTTCTGTCTGAGAATAAGAATTTATCTAATGATTCATTTATTTGACTTTAAATGTTAATGATCATTTAATGTATTTTCATCGCATAGAACCTGTACTCATTTGTAAATATGTACATATATATGTAATAAATTAGATTTAAGGTATTTCTGATTTTTTTTCACACCCTCTTCTGTGGTATGTCTGTTCCTCCGGCCATTTCGTCATATTTTAATTTTCTTTGAGAGAACCTGATGAACCATCAACGGTTCAAAACAAATGGCGACCGCTGCCAGGATTGGGTCTGTTTTGGCTTGTGGGATTGATTACTTTTGAGAGGAGTGTTGTGATGTAGGCAGGGAAAAATTTTTTCTTTTGAAAATTTTTTTTTTTGTGGGGTAAGGTGTCAGGATCAGTCGTTTTGTTTGAACAATCCTGGTTGGGTAGTTTCCCTGTTCTCCTGCTTTTCGGTATTTTTGTCTACATGACGAGTTACTTTTGTCACAGTGTGAGTGACTGAGTCAGTCAGGTTCTGAGTGGCAGACAGACAGGTTCTTGGCAAATACTCGGCCAAGAAAGGCAGTAGCTGAATACCAGTATGGCTACTTGATTTAAGCAGCTGGTATTGGTCACCTGTTGTATTTGGCAGTTGAAGCAGTTGCAGCGTTGGTTACTGGACTTTACAGCAGGTATTGGTGACCTGATGTTGTCTTCGGCAGCTGCAGGATGTAGTCATCTGTGGAGCATGTATCCAGTGAGACGGCCAACCAGTTGTTTTTTCGACTTCGCCGCAGCCATCTGTATTTTTGGATATGTTCCTGTCAGCAGTCATGGGCTGTTGTGGTGACTTGACGGTGATTGTCTGGTGATGTACTACATCCTCTTTGACAGTAGAGACTGTCTTGACGTCTCTGTAGAGATGGTTATTTTTGTGTGTGGCGCTGCCTGAAGTTCTGGTATTACCTTTGAGGTATTGTTGATAATGATTTATACTGTGTATGTAATTAAATGTCTTATTATTGGTGCTGTGTGAATTTAATAATTCTTTATGCTGCGGTGGATTTATCACTGTTATTATTATGCTGCCTATTTTTTAGGTTTACTGATTTAATCAATTGAAACATGTTATTGTGCATGATGATTGTTTATTTAGTGTGGAGAAAGTGTATGGCTCAGAAATTGATTTGCTATTTAAATGTATATTTTGAATTGGATGTTCATTGATTTTTCACTGCTGCTGTTAAGCATTTACTTTTGTTTATGAATGTTTGTTGTTCTGTCTGAGAATAAGAATTATCTAATGATTCATTTTATTTGACTTTAAATGTTAATGATCATTTAATGTATTTTCGTCGCATAGAACCTGTACTCATTTGTAAATATGTACATATATATGTATAAATTAGATTTAAGGTATTTCTGATTTTTTTCACACCCTCTTCTGTGGTATGTCTGTTCCTCCGGCCATTTCAGTCCCATATTTTAATTTTCTTTGAGAGAACCTGATGAAACCATCAACGGTTCATAAACAATACTCATGTAGGTCCAAGTATACACTTGAGAATCAGTACATACTGACATCGGTCAAATAAACTGAATGAACCTAATATGAATAGCAATAATACTAAGAAAAATGTTCTTTCATTAAAAAATAAATAAATGACCTTCTAATAGAGAAGTGTCAGTGACCTTTGATGCCACAACGTCAAGTACAAATTCCGCGAAGTCGGTTGACTCTCGAGATCAAAACTTCCGTTTGGTTTCCTTTATTCATAATGATCACTTAAAAAATATTTCCAGTCTGCCTTTTTTTAAAGCTGCTTCCTTTCATCTCTCCTTTTTATTTCCTCTTATACTTATCCTTCTTACCGATCTGCCACTGCTTTAATACTCATTAATTTTTTTTCTTTTTTTCAGTTTCTCCCTCGTTTCATCACCAATAAAAGTTTCATTCATCTTTTTTGTCTCTCAGTTCCCTTGAATTCTTATCATCTTTCTTTCTCCTTCAGCGCTTTCTTCTCTTCTTCTTGCCCTTTGTAGTGATCACCAAATTTTAATTAAAGAATTTTTCCTATCTTTACTTTGGAGAGATTTTCCTCTAGAAGAAATCCTCGCCTTCATATGTGAGTGTTTTTCTGATGGCATTCAAAAGGTATCTTGGGAGTGTTTTATTTTATTTTATTATTTTTTTTGGTTAATTTAATGTCTCTCTTCCTTTGATATTCGTCGACCTACTTCAAACATTATTTACAAGTTTTTTTTTTTATCATTTCGATATCTCGGGTCTTCTCTCTCTCTCTCTTGGAATGAAATATAGTAAACGTTTAACCTCTTTAAAATAAATGTTACATTATTAGTAATCTGTCATAGTCTTATTTCCCTTACTTCTCTGGTCCGTAGGGGGGCAATTCCGTCAGTGGACCTCATGTGGTGCACTGTAGGCATTACTTAAATTTGCATCGTGCTTTCGGCCCATAGTTGCAGCCACTTTCGTCCTTTTACTGTACCTCCTTTCAAACTCTTTCTCTAATCTTACTTTCCACCCTCTCCTAACAATTGATTCATAGTGCAACTACTTTGAGTTTTCCTTCTGTTACACCTTTCAAACCTTTTACTGTAAATTTCTGATTTTGGCTTAAATTTCATATTCAACTCAACTTTCTCTGCATTGTTTTTTGTTGCATCTGACCATATATATATATATATATATATATAATATATATATATAATATATATATATATATATATATATATATATATACGTATATATATATATATATATATATATATATATATATATATATATATATATATATATTATATATATATATATATATATATATACGTATATATATATATATATATATATATATATATATATATATATATATATATATATATATATATATATATATACGTATATATATACGTATTATATATATATATATATATATATATATATATATATATTATATATATATATATATATATATATATATATATATATATATATATATATATATATATAGTATTTATTTATTTGCGTATATATGTCAGATTAGGACATACTTCGTGAACCCGTTTACCAATAAAAACAAATGCTCCAATGATTACCTCCACATGACTCTTCCCAGAATTTGTGGAAAACTGTCGCTCTGACGACTCTGAATTGCCCTGTTTTCCTGCCCCTCCTTCCGTGGCTCTGGAATGAGTCTCTGACTTCCACAATGAAGACGAAAAAGAGAAAGGCGGCCATTTCCCCCGGAGTTGGGAAGGATGAATTCTCTCTCATTCTTGGAACTTGTAATTAGTGTTCGGTGATTATTTAAAGGGTAATTAGAAGTAGCTTTCTGAATTACCGAGAGTAACTGATGTTTTTTGCTATTTTTACCGGAGTTCGTCTACTCGGAATCGCAATGAAGGAATTTTTTTTATTATACATATATATATATATATATATATATATATATATATATATATATATATATAATATATATATATATATATATATAATGGTATTGATTGATTTAGTTTACGTTTTCTATAAGAATATCCATATTATTTGGTTGAGATGGGTTTCAGAAACCCCTTCCCCCAAACAAGATAAATTAAATATAACTCCATATGCCAAAAATAAAGTGTTCCGGCTTCCAATTCCTCAAGAGTGCCCATATCTTCCCTGTTAGAGTCGACTTGTTCTGCATCGAAATTTTTCACCAATAATTCAAGTTTTTCTAAAGGTGAATGGTTTTTATTTATTTATTTATTTTTCAGCTGCATTGAGAGCAGACTCCTTTTTGATGAACCTTGACTAGTTCTCTCGATCGATCGTTTTTTCGAATCAAATTCCCTGTTTTTCTTTGGTTCTTCGCCTTCTTATCGTCTCTTGCTTCTCCTTCCTCGTTTCCTGATCAATAAAAAAATTGTCTTGTATTTCTTTTTATACGCTCACTCATTTCATTATTTTTTTTGGGACTTACTGATCTCCATAATTTTTTTTATTCTCGTCTCGCCTCCCGTCTTCTTGGTTGGGGTCACCAATATTGCAATTAAGTATTTTCATCCCGACCTTTTCTTTCCAGAGACTTTCCTCTGGAACCCTCGACGTCTCTCTCGCTTTTTCTACTTAGCGTTTTTCTTTCTCAGTTTATCCAATTCAGTTTTGCATGACATTCTCTCTCTCTCTCTCTCTCTCTCTCTCTCTCTCTCTCTCTCTCTCCTTTCTCTGTGCGCCCAAGCATTTGTTTAATCGTAACTTTTGATCTGAAGGAAATAGAAGATAATGTTTTTTGTTCCTCCTCCGCTCATCCTGATGCAGCTGTTCAGTCATGATATCTTTATGATATAA
>NC_087216.1:70500735-70503235 GCF_015104395.2 Macrobrachium nipponense | reverse complement strand
ATTTTTTTTTTTTACTTGCATTTTTATATTTTCTTGTTTTTCTTTAAAGTGACCAAATTTTTTCCTTTTATTCTTTGTGTAATTTTGAATTATCAGTATTTTTTCTCGATTCTCTTCAACTTATCTTTATTTAATTTTTTATTATCTTTCTTTGCGTAATTTTTATATTTTAATTATTTTCGTTTTTATAATTTCCATTAGTGATATTTTCACCGTTTTTCGTATAATTTTTTATCTTCATTAGCTTTTATATTCGGTTTGTTTACACTTTTTCATCTTCATATATACCGGCTTCAGATAGAGGTAGGTGCCACCTGGAAAGGACATTAATGATAATGTTTTCTCAAGTCCTCATGATGTGTATGAACAGAAAAGTTCAGGTAAACGCACATCTTATGGGGGGGTGGGAGAATATAGGGGTGATCATTCAAAATGCCCGCCAAAATAGCCACATTTTACCAAAAAATCATATTTCATTTTCTTATGCCCCACCTTTCCACGCCTAAAACACTTCTCCCCACGACTACCACTAACCGATCTAACTCGTTGCGGACTACTGCTTCGATCCCTCCAAAACTGCTTTTACCCGTCCAGATCCCCCATTCGCCCTCACTGCCATTCACACTACTCGCTCTGACACTCCTATCTACCACACTATCGGCCATCCTTATTGGCCCCCTCAAATTGCGTCCCTAAAACTTCCAAACTCTGGCACCCTTTCATCCACTCTTCCCAGTTCTTATACTCACACTCCTACTCTCTTTCGTAACCCTATCTGACTCATAATCCTCAACTATCTCTAACACATCATTCCACGTCAATCTCTCCCTCGTCCACCTCATTTTTTCCTTCCTTTTCAAATTCAAAAACTCATACACATTCATTGGGACTGTAGCAAAAACAAAAATTCTTCTTCACCAACTCCTTATTTTCACTTATCCCTTCTCATCCCCCATATTTTCTTCCTTGCCATGTTTTCCAAACGATATACATACATAGATACAGACTGACCCCCATTCATTCATTACTGCTTCATCAAACTCATTTTTCCGCCGATATCTAACACTTCCTTTCATACGCTTAGCCTTCTACCTTTCACATATTCATACTCGACATCCCCCACACTCATAATCTACATACGTACTTAACAAAATCCTTGTCAAATATTCCCCCAACTCTCTAGCCCACCCACACTCTTACTATCCCCATACTTAGACTGACAATACCTCTCATATTCTCTGAAAAAGTCACTATATCCCTCCTACCATACTCATCATATTTTTCACACTCTCTCATATACACTGTCTTATACACTTCCTCAGTTCCACTATCACTATCATCTTCACTACTTAACTCCTTCTTAGCTGCCTCTTCCTCATTAGAATACAAAGAATCTAGTTCTACGCTTATATTCTTGTGCTTGATCAAACTCTTCTTATTTTATTTTCTTACTCACTTTCACCCACTCTTGATCACTCACTCTCATCCTGAACCTTTGTCTTTTCACTCTTTACATCACTTTTACTCTTCCTTCCATCCTTCCTTTCACCTTTCCTTTCCTCCTTACCAACGACTACCACCTTTACCAATACTACCAACAACTTCAAAATCACTTACCTTAGTCCTTTCTTTCACTGCGACCCCTTTACTCGAATCAGAAGGACCTCCTCCAGCAGCACCTTCACCTACACACACCTTCATCATTTCTCTTACCTGTTCATCATAGCCTCCATTTGCTTACCCATTCGCTCTCCCATTCACTCCTCCATTCGCTCTTCATTCTCTCTCATTTTCAGCTCTACATTCTCTTCCACTTTCTCCACAACTCCCTTTAACTCCCTCAACTCCTTTCGCATCTCCTTATTCTCACTTTTCAACTTCTCATTCTCTCTCACTAACTGCACTTCCCGTTCCCGGTAGAACCGAATTCCTCCTGTATCTCTGTAACTGTTCCTCCAGTTCCCCCTTATCTCAAACCTAATCCTAACTTCTAATCTACCACTGCCTTCTATCCAAGAGTCCGGTTCCCTGTCCCACCTTGACTGTCCCTGTTCGGCGCCAAAATAATGTGGCGGGATGCACTAAAGCAACCCCCACACCCTTGATCCCCTTACAGACAATAGTCTCCTCACTACACAACTTTCTACTTACGTTATCTGTAACCAGACTCTTAGATAAAAGGATTTTATTTAAACCACTCAGATACCTGAACACTATATTTTCCTAACTTACTTAACACTTAATTAACCACTAAACAAAAATAAACCCACAACCTAACATAACCGACCCGACTAAGATTATATGATATATATTGGCCTTATAGGCGAATAGTGCCTGCAGCACTCCACACTAGTGGGCACTTGAGCCACAGTACCGTGACCAGCGGTACTTTTAGTCAATCAGTATGATCCGCAGTCAATCTCTCAATCCAAATTCGTTCCAGTCTTTAACTAAAGGAATTATCAGTCACCTCCAAGAACGATTCCACTATCAATTCCAA
>NC_087216.1:70483235-70495735 GCF_015104395.2 Macrobrachium nipponense | reverse complement strand
GTTGATAAAATTCACCATTGAATATAAACTACAATCACAAATGCACAAACTCGTGAGTGAAATAATGTGACTTATAGGTAGAGGTAATTCATGCTGAGTTAGTTCATGCTAAGATATTCTAAAATAGAGTCTATAGGGACTTTAGTAAAAAGAGAAACATACGTCAAAACTAACGAATCTATCAGTAGGGCAAAGAGCAATTTTGTATAATCTATCAACTAAATCTAGAGAATTATATATATGAGAATCGGAGATGGTTCCAAGTAACGGGGACAAGATCTTAGTGATATATTTCGAGAGTTTATATGAAACATTGAAACCAACAGTACTGATAATAGGCCGCATAGGGTTATTTTCTTTGTGCGTTTTGAACTAATCCATATAAGTAAGGTAGCGAAGGAGAATTGACTGACAATTTGCCTAGTAGTTCTGTTTTATCTTTAAGGATACTTTTCACTATGCTATTGAAGTTTTTTATGACTTGATCAAGAGGATTTTTTGTTAGTTTTCTATAAGTCACATCATCATCCAGTAGGGCTGTAGGGTTTATTTTTATTTTTCCTTCGTGGCATTTATCTTTATATATATATATGTATATTTTATATATATATATATAATTTGATTTTAGACGAGCCCTTTAAAACCAGAAACAAAGAAAACGCAGAAAGAGGCGATAGGTCAAACGCTTTCCAAACTGTCGTTGTCATTAAGGAACGTTGTCCTTCATGTAGATGCAAACCGATGACTTGTGAAGTTCTCTATGATAACCTTCACAAATAATGCGGTGGGGGGAGGGGGGGGGGCGAGGGCGGGTGGTGTATTTTCCAGGTCTGGCTTTGTTACGGAGAATAATGATCAATATGAGTCACTGGGGACTGTATCATAACTGGCAGAGAGAGAGAGAGAGAGAGAGCCCCGTTCAAAGTTCAAATTAAATTATGTTTAAAGATACCAGTAATTTCCATAAGAAAAACCTTATAACAGTAATGTCCAAATCAAGGCCAAAAAAATTCTGCAATATTTCCAGGACCATTCCTCCATTTTCTTTCGAAATTTCTTGAATCCAGGAGCATTCATTCTCCACAACCGACCTGTTGTGTTCCTCGTGGTCCAACCCGCAAAGACAAATTCCAGCCACAAAGACAAATTCCTGCTGGTTTTGGGAGAAGTGGAAATGCTGATTTGGAAAAAGGCTATACGTTCTTATAGTTATCAAAATATGTAGTTGGTGGGAATATATATTATATATATATATATATATATATTATATATATATATATTAATATATATATATCATATATAATATAATATAATATATATATAATATATAATATATATATATATATAATAATATATAATATATATATATATATATATATATATATATATATATATATATATATAGGTATATATCATATATAATATATTATATACACATATATATTATATATATATATATATATATTATATATTATATACATACTATATATATATATATATATATATATATATATATATATATATATATATATATATATAATATATATAATATGTATATATATAATATATATATATATTATTATATATATATATATATATATATATATATATATGGTATATAATATATATATATATATATACAATATATATATGTATATATATATATATATATATATATATATATATATATATATATATATATATATATATCTATATGTTTCTATGGTATATATAAACAGTGGTTAAATTTTTTTTGTCACCCTGACTGCTGACTATAGAATGAGAGATGTCAACCAGTAGGATTCTCTTGACGTCATCAATTGCCGTATAATTATGATTAATGATTTCATCCACGTTTAAACTTGGTCTTAAATATCAAATGGGAGAGAACATTGGAAGCCTTAGAAAATCTTAGACAACTTGGAGGAGAAAAGGAGTTCTTCCCTTGAGGCCCAGACGTAATTGTGCATAATTTTTAATCATTTTGACATATAATACTTGCACCCTAATACTCTCTAATGGCATCGCAAATTCAGAGAAAAACAGAATATCAAAAGGGGGTTGGATATGCTCCTTTGTATTGCAGGGAAGAATTGTTTTAGATAAATGGTCCAAGATGGAATATTTATCATTTGGTATTACCTGGGACAGCGTGAAAGCGCAGTGTTTGAAGGACAGGGAATAACCAAATGTTTCTAGTTTGTAGTACCATTTAGACCAGTGCTTATCAAACTTGTCATCACCACGCCCACTCTAAAAATGGTGGTGGTCCTTCCCTCCCACCCCCCCCCCCCCTCTGCATCTATAAGTAAAATTACCTCCCAGATTTAAAGAAAAAAAAAACAAAGGGGTGTTTGATTTTATTCTTTCGTGAATGAATGAGTGAGATACTTGACATTGCTTCTTAGCTACTAGATTCTGACCTGTTTGCTGTATTTGGATCGTGGGTGCAACGAGCCTGGAAACTGCAGCTTTGCATAGATACTACATGTATTCGAACGCACTATGATCCGAACGAGTCCAACTAGAGTTGTAGATTAGAGGAAACTAACTTTAAAAGGCCATACTTCAGCATTTTTTTCAGAAGCTTCTGAATATTAGTTCCTCATTCTTGGTTAAGAGAATAACGAATATAATTAGAGATTTATTCTTATTTTTCCGTGGGGCTCGCGCCCCCACAGGAAATTGCTGAGGCTCCCCTAGGGGGGCGCACCCCAGCTTGAGAACCACAAGATTTAGACTCTGGGGAAGGTAAATGAGTACAAATATGCTGTTCAAAGAACTCAATGGGCAAAATCAAGAGTGGAGGGAGGAACATATTTAACAGTGAGGGTATTTAGTTCAGGCTGATACAAAAATAATGGAATCAAGTGCTTGCTAGAGTCTCAGTCTCAATGCTTACGCAGTAAATATGCTAATTTTCCACGTATTCCCTGAAGTCGCACATACTTTCTTAGTGGGTTTAACGAATAAATGTGCAGGCAAAGATAAGTGTCCCAGATTTCTCACTGACGCCCACAAATGTTGATCAAGGGGAAGAGATCGCAGAATGTGTTCTCCTGATTCAGTAATAATCTTTTTTTTTTGTTCCACTTGTTTGTTCTTAATCATTTTTATTTGACATTAGAAAAGACCCCTCTCATTGACAGAATCAGTAGTAGTAAGCCTGAACTCTAAAATTCGGTCAAGGAGGTAAAAATCAGTGCAAACATAAAGTTTGTTTGCTGAAAAGGTCACCATCAACACCAGCAGTGTTGAGAGATGACCTCTATGCGTTTGGAGTCAACAGAAACTGCGAATACTACGAGAGAGAGAGAGAGAGAGTGCTATTCAACACGAGAGACTGAGGAGATATTGACATTCATCCAGAATTGCAACATGACACAGGAAAGGAAAAGTTTTTCCGAAATCTCGAACACGTAATTGAGGATCAACACATCTGGAGAGGACTTTACCTAAGGCGAGAAATCAAATGCGAAATTATCTCTCTCTCTCTCTCTCTCTCTCTCTCTCTCTCTCTCTCTCTCTCTCTCTCTCTCTCTCTCTCCAGTTCAGTGTTTGGTGTTCTGTCATGAGAATAATTTTCCAGATATTTTTAAATTTAGGTTATGGGAATATTGCGTTTTAATCTTATATTGAAGATCAATAAATGGGTATTTCAACACACACGCAAAAAACATACACACACACACACACACACACACACACACACACACACACATATATATATATATATATATATATATATATATATATATATATATATATATATATATATATATATATATATATATATTCTTTCAAATAAATGATGATCCCACAAAGAGCTTCATATTTACTCAAACTGTTCTTATGAAAAGTCTTCTAATATCAGCGTAACAATTCTCAAACATCTTATACTGCAGACATATGAAGATAAGACCTCAAGTCCTTCGCTGTAGATCTGATCTGGGGGAAGAGCAAAGGCCTGTCCACACTAGGAAACATTGTTTGCAAACTGTTTGCAAAGTTTGCAAAAACTGTTCACCGCATATTTGTTTCTCATCCAGAATGGCAAAACATTTAGTCTTTCTGAGTGTATATGTATATAAACACATGTATAATGTATTACCGTATATACATAGTTCAATGTATATATATATTTATATATATTGTTACGACCTGTGTAGGCCGTAGTTCAGTTTATCTTTAGATTTTAATTTTTTAAAGGAGTCGTAGCAGTATATTATTTATGTAACTCGGTGAATTGAGGGAAGACAGAACAAAAACATGGAAAAATCTAACAACATTTATTACACTTCACTTAAATAAATTCAACCTGGTATCAGGAGTAACCTAAAGTTACTAAGATGAACTCCAACAGACTACAAAATAACTTGGAGGACTAATATACCGAGTCCTCTAAATACCCAAGATTGACCTACAGCTAATAATCTAAACCCTAACATAGAAAAACTAAACGGATCAAAAGTATGGCTCATATATTAAGCCAGGCCCATAAAAATCAACAAACCATTATCCTATTACTAAATAGATAGGCAGAAGGTAGTCAGGAGAAATGAAAAGGCAGAAAACCTTAAAATTACCTGCCTACACACAAATGTTAAAGACTAAACCCAATAACAAAATAATAAAACATAACACAATGCTGCATACAAATGCGCCTATCACATTAAACCACATGCATGAATAATTAAATACATGTTCATAAAAGAATTATGTTGAGGGTCATAATTAATAGATACATATATATATATCTCCACACTGCACTAACTATCCGTGAGATAACTTGTATCAATACTTATCCATATATGGATTAGACAACAGAGAGGGTTGAACGTTCATCAGCATCAGAGGGAGTATCATTAACACCAGGTAAACGGGCTGACGTATCCATAACGATAATGAAAAGATCGTAACTTTACCTGGGTAATGACTCCCTACGTTCCTCCTAACGGACCCTCGGTCCACAGACGAGCAGCGTAGCAGATGTGATGACGCTCTTGATCACGGCTATAGTACCTCCAACAGTGCCGGATCGGAACGACAGCACCGTCTTCCCGCGGGATCCTCAGGCGGGGAAAATGACGCAAAGCGAAGGTCGCAAGTGACACATACACTTGCAGGACGTAACAAGCAAGGTGGCTATCGCAAGGTGACAATACCCCCTGCATACGTGGGGGCCGTGATCCAAAGAAGTGTACAATTTACCGCAGGTGGCTCAAAGACACCAGCAAAACAATCCTCCAAAGCACAAATTCCTTATGAGGAAAAAGAAAAGGGCGTCCATCAACGGCTGCTAAATTAGGATCTACGTCTGAGATCAAGGTAGGGTCCGAACTCCTCGTCCCAGGCAGCAGCAGTCTCGTCACGTTCTCACTAAAACCCAAACACTCGAAGAGAAAAAAAAAAAAAAATAAACAAAAGAGTTAATGGCCATCCACTAATTAACGAAAGCGGAGGGGCGAAGGTTATCGCAGCACTCTTATGAAAAGGGCAGTTAGCTATTACTCCTGCCGAAGGCCGAATTTAATTTATAAATAATGAAATAATTTAACATGACATATATATATATATATATATATATATATATATATATATATATATATATATATATATATATATATAATATATATATAATATAATATAATGTGTGTGTGTGTATGTAAGTATATATACTTGTATAGATGTATCTATTGTCAATTCCGCTAGAAGCAAGTCAAATGACAGGCTCCTTTTTCTTAAGACTTCCTCATGATCTCTATTTCCTTTTCTTATCCCTCCCAGAGTGCATTAAAATGGGGGAGCTAAGTAAATACAGAGGCTACTACACCGACAAGCATCCTGCCGACAACTGAGGTCTGGACAGAAAAACATTGTTGCAAACAGTTTGGAAACTGTTTGCAAACATCGTTCTCAAACTTTGTTTGCGAACAATGTTTCCTAGTGTGGACAGGCCTTAAGGCGTCTTACGGGAATCCAGTTTTTCATTTAATCAGCAGCAGCAGCAGCAGATGAAGAAGAAGGAGGAGGAGGAGGAGGAGGAGGGAGGAGGAGGAGGAGGAGGAGGAGGAGGAGGAGTAGGAGGAGGAGGAGGAAACCGAGAGAATCTTGTTTCCTGCAACTGAAATCTTTGCCTTCAGCCGATCGCTCGAACTTCGCGTCAAACATAATGCGATTAAGTTGGCAAGAGGAGAGGATTGGCTCTCTCTCTCTCTCTCTCTCTCTCTCTCTCTCGTCTCTCTCTCCTTCTTTTTTAGGAACCTGAGAGGGGTTGAGGGTAGGGAGTAGAAGGCAGGAAAGAAGGTTCAACAAAGGAAAGGAAATTTTGTGTTGTGATTATCGGTAAAGTTGGCATTTTGAGGAGGAGAATCAGCTTCTTTTGAATGACATTTTCTTTGCAAATTGAGTCAGTGTCTCAAGTCCTCAGGTTCTCCAAAGACTTTCCTTTGAATGGAATGGGAATGTTTTTTTCTAAAGTCCACATTTTTTATATGAATAATTACATGGAAATAATATGTATAGAAATGTTTAACACTTTAAATATAAGTTTTGTATAAATTTGTTTGGCATATAATAATAATAATAATAATAATAATAATAATAATAATAATAATAATAATAATAATAATAATAATAATAATAATAATAATAATAATAATAATAATAATAATAATAATAATAATAAAGCTACCAGATGGGAGCAACATCAAACACATAGATGAGACAGGATACAAATACCTGGGAATAATGGAAGGAGGAGATATAAAACACCAAGAGATGAAGGACACGATCAGGAAAGAATATATGCAGAGACTCAAGGCGATACTCAAGTCAAAACTCAACGCCGGAAATATGACAAAAGCCATAAACACATGGGCAGTGCAGTGCCAGTAATCATGATACAGCGCAGGAACTAGTGGACTGGACGAAGGCAGAACTCCGCAGCATAGATCAGAAAACCAGGAAACATATGACAATACACAAAGCACTACACCCAAGAGCAAATACGGACAGACTATACATAACACGAAAGGAAGGAGGGAGAGGACTACTAAGTATAGAGGACTGCGTCAACATCGAAAACAGAGCACTTGGGCAATATCTGAAAACCAGTGAAGACGATTGGCTAAAGAGTGCATGGGAAGAAGGACTAATAAAAGCAGACGAAGACCCAGAAATATACAGAGACAGGAGAAAGACAGAAAGAACAGAGGACTGCCACAACAAACCAATGCACGGACAATACATGAGACAGACTAAAGAACTAGCCAGCGATGACAATTGGCAATGGCTACAGAGGGGAGAGCTAAAGAAGGAAACTGAAGGAATGATAACAGCGGCACAAGATCAGGCCCTAAGAACCAGATATGTTCAAAGTACGATAGACGGAAATAACATCTCTCCCATATGTAGGAAGTGCAATACGAAAAATGAAACCATAAACCACATAGCAAGTGAATGCCCGGCACTTGCACAGAACCAGTACAAAAAGAGGCATGATTCAGTGGCAAAAGCCCTCCACTGGAGCCTGTGCAAGAAACATCAGCTACCTTGCAGTAATAAGTGGTACGAGCACCAACCTTGAGGGAGTGATAGAAAAACGATCAGGCAAAGATCCTCTGGGACTATGGTTATCAGAACGGATAGGGTGATAGTGCAAACAGACCAGACGTGACGTTGATTGACAAAGTCAAGAAGAAAGTATCATCATTGATGTTGCAATACCATGGGACACCAGAGTTGAAGAGAAAGAGAGGGAAAAATTGGATAAGTATCAAGATCTGAAAATAGAAATAAGAAGGATGGGATATGCCAGTGGAAATTGTACCCATAATCATAGGAGCACTAGGCACGATCCCAAGATCCCTGAAAAGGAATCTAGAAAAAACTAGAGGCTGAAGTAGCTCCAGGACTCATGCAGAAGTGTGTGATCCTAGAAACGGCACACATAGTAAGAAGAGTGATGGACTCCTAAGGAGGCAGGATGCAACCCGGAACCCCACACTATAAATACCACCCAGTCGAATTGGAGGACTGTGATAGAGCAGAAAAAAAAAAAAAAAAAAAAAATAATAATAATAATAATAATAATAATAAGCTTTGCTTCAAAATAAACAATATACATTGATAATAAGGAAACAATAAGTAAACATATATATATATATATATATATATATATATATATATATATATATAGATATATATATATATATATATACTATATATATATATATATATAATATATATATATATATATATATATATATATATATATATATATATATATTATATATATATATATATATATATATATATTATAGCATGGTTATACTGTTTGTAATGTAAAAAAGAAAATGCAAAAGGTTACTTCCATGGACTGAACAAACGATAATATTTTCTCATTTTTATATATCTATAAATTATTTGTAAACCTTGAAAGCTAATTCTAATGTTATATGTGAGAATAAAATTGGAAAAATATTTAGACTTGAGCTGCTCTCTCAGACCTGTTACATCCCAATTTCATCTTCCTTCCAGGTATGTGAATGAACCAGCAATAGCAGACTGTAACAAATGTGTAGACCTTACTCCATACGATTGTGTAATTAGACTATTTCGTCATTATCGTCCTTAGGGTTCAGTATTATCTACTGTAATTTGAAATTATATATATATATATATATATGTATATATATATATATATATATATATATATATATATTAATATATATATATATATATATATATATATATATATATATATATATATATATATATATATATATATATATATATATATATATATATATATATATATATATATATATATATATATATATATATATATATATATATATATATATATATATATATATATATATATATATATATATATATATATATATATATATATATATATATATATATATATATATATATATATATATATATATACTATATATATATATATATATATATATATATATATATATATATATATATATATATATATATATATATATATATATATATATATATATATAAACACACATACACTACACACACACACACCCATATATATATATATATATATATATATATATATATATATATATATATATATATATATATATATATATATATATATATATATATATATATATATATATGTATGTATATATATATATATATATATATATATATATATATATATATATATATATATATATATATATATATATATATATATTATATATATCGATAGAAAAGAGGATAAGAAACAGCGCTCCGCCCGGCGCATAGTGAGAAGTATCGCTAGAATTTTTTTTTTTTTTTTTTGAAGAGCCCTATCTCTGTTATTTTCATTGAAATTTCTTTGTAAAAATATACGAAAAATGTAGAGGAATGTTGAAGAATAAAGGGAAGGTCAAGAAAAATGGCTTTGGATACGGCAACAGTTTGTTTCATTTTGACGTTATAAAGTTGATCGAAACGAAAAAAAATTTTACCGTTGTCAACATTTATTGCTAGAATAAAAATTTTTTGAAGAGCCCTATCTCGGTTATTTTTCATAGAAATTACCTTGTAAATATACGAAATTGTAGAGGAAAAGTTGAAGAATAAAGGGAGAGTTAGGAAAAATGGCTTTGGGGTCACTGAGAGGGAAGTGTATGTGCGATCAGCTGATTTCATTGTGAGAATTTTACTGCGCCAGGGATTTGAGCATGCGCAGTACCGAAACTACTTTGCTGGCGTATTGATACCGAGATACACGGTCCAAGGTATGATCTAGCCTATGGAAATCGCTACTTGTCCGAAAAAAAAAAAAAAAATGCCCCTACCACACGTACGAAAAATTTCGGTAAATTTTACGTACCGTTACCTTAGTTGGATAGATATGGGGATAGAGTATTTTTACGTACTATTACGTCAGTTGGACATGAAAGGGTTAATACATCTAGGAAAGGGATGACATTGTTATTTTCAATTTCAACAGTGAATTTTATGGGTGGCACTAAATTATTCAATTTAGACAGTAAATCATTTACATCGATACCACCAGGTAAGACTACTAAGATATCATCGACATATCGGTACCATTTTAAGGGATAAGTGATATTCGGGAGGTGTTGTCTCTCAAAAAATTCCATATATAAGTTTGAAAGGAGAGGTGATAAATGGTTACCCATGGCCATACCAAATATTTGTTGGTAATATTCTCCATTAAAAATAAATCTGCAATCACAAATACATAACTTAATTAATTAAATTATGTGACTAACGGACATAGGCAATTCATTCAGTACAAGTTCATTACTTAAATATTCTAGCACAGAGTCAATAGGGACTTTTGTAAACAAAGAACATACATCAAAACTGACAAAAATATCGCTAGGGTTTAGTACAATGTTATTTATTTTCCACAAAATCAAGAGAATTCCGGATGTGAATAGATACAGTTCGTAGTAGCGGGGATAACAGTTTAGTAAGATATTTAGATAGTTTATAAGCAATAGATCCTACGTACTAATAATTGGGCGCATAGGTTTGTTTTCCTTATGAGTTTTGACTAGGCCATATAAATAACGTAATGAGGGACACTTTACAGTTAACTTACACAAAAGTTCCTTTTTATCTTTAAGAATTTGTTTGATATTGATATTAAAGTTTTTTATTACTTGGTCCAACGGATTTTTTGCGAGTTTTTTGTAAGTTATTTCATCCTCTAGTAAAGTATGCATGTGTGTATAGTAGTCAGTTTTGTCAAGAACCACTAAACTATTGGATTTATCAGCCTTGGTAATGTGTAATTTATTATCATTCTTCAATTCTTTTAAACTTTTTCTGTAGCGAGCGGGGAGTTCTCTTGATCTTGTGGAAAAATTAAATAACATTGTACTAAACTCTAGCGATATTTTTGTCAGTTTTGACGTATGTTCTTTGTTTACAAAAGTCCCTATTGACTCTGTGCTAGAATATTTAGGTAATGAACTTGTATTGCATGAATTGCCTATGTCCGTTAGTCACATAATTTCCTTAATTAGGTTATGTATTTGTGATTGCAGATTTATTTTTAATGGAGAATATTACCAACAAATATTTGGTATGGCCATGGGGTAACCCTTTTATCACCTCTCCTTTCAAAACTTATATATGGAATTTTTTGAGAGACAACACCTCCCGAATATCACACTTATCCCCTTAAAATGGTACCGATATGTCGATGATATCTTAGTAGTCTTACCTGGTGGTATCGATGTAAATGATTTACTGTCTAAATTGAATAATTTAGTGCCATCCATAAAATTCACTGATGAAATTGAAAACTAACAATGGCATCCCTTTCCTAGATGTATTTATACATAGAGAATCTTTCCAATGCAAATTCAGTATTTATAGAAAACCCACAAATAATTTAACATATGTATTTTTATTTTTATTCTGGCCACATCTTAATATTAAAATTTCAATTTTTTCTTCTTATGTTCCTACGTGCTTTGCGTATTCACGAGTCCACAATATTCTTGGACCAGAAATAGAATACATAAAAAAGATAGGAAACGATCTCTGCTACCCACCTCATTTAATTGATTATGTTATCAAAAAGCTCACAAAAAGTTTTATAATGTTGCTATTAATGAAAAAGAAATGCCATAAAAATGTACTTAGCTTACCTTATTTTCTTTTATAGATTTGAAACCATAACAATCAATTTTATTTAAATTGTTTTAATGTTAATGTAGTGTTCTCTTATAACAATACCATTAAAGATATGCTAATCAAGAATAGTCCGTAACAAATAACAACATCATTTACAAAATTCCTTGTAAGGATTGCCCATCGTTTTACGTTGGTCAGTCAAGTAAAAATTTATGTGTACGTATTAAGCAGGCTAATGTATTCAGTTAGAACAGCCCAGACTTCAAAATGCACTGTTTATCCATCTGAGTGAAAAATCTCATTGTATTAATTGGGTTGATACCTCGGGTTAATTGCTAGATCTAATGATTTATCGTTTCAAGAAAAAAATTTACTGGAATCGGCAATTATACAAATCACTAATAAAAACAACCTAAATCTTAGTCTGGGAATGTACCATTTGGACCCATATATTTGTAAGATGTTTTTGAAGGACCTTAAAATAAATGAACAACTAATAAATTAGTCCCACATGTGTATAGTTATTATTTCTTTCTCTTTCTCTCTCTCTCTCTCTCTTTCTCTCTCTCTGGTTCGATATTCTCTCTCCCTCTTTCTCTTGCTCGATATTATATATCATATATATATATATATATATATTTATATTTCTTTCGTCTTTTCATGATAATAATTTTTGGGGGGAAAAAAAATTTGTGTAAAAAATTCATGATATTATAAATTGTATATGCTCCCGTGTTTTTCAAAATGTACTGTTTTCTGGAAGAATCACTTGATTACTGCGTGTATCCTTCAAGGTGTGGCTACCCTCAGGCGGCTCCTCTTTTCTGTAGAGTGAA
>NC_087216.1:70473235-70475735 GCF_015104395.2 Macrobrachium nipponense | reverse complement strand
TATATATATATATAAATATTATATATATATATGTTATATAGTATATATATATATATATATGAATATATATATGTATATATATAATACTATATATATATATATACATATCAAAGGGAAAAGCAAATGTATACACACACACACACACACACACACACACACACACACACATATATATATATTATATATAGTATATATATATAGTATATATATATATATATATATATAGTATATATAATATATACACACACATACCTCACACACACACACACACACACTACACACACACACACACACACACACACAACCCACACACATATATATATATATATATAATATATATATATATATATATATATATATATATATATATAGATATATATATATATACACAATCACACACACACATCACACACACACACATATATATATATATATATATATATATATATATATATATATATATATATATATATATTTATATATATATATAAAATTAAAGATGAACCTCAAATGAAGTAGGAATCGCTGAATTTTCATACTACACGTTTCATCGTTTCATCATAACATCATTCTCAAGCCTAAAAGGAGACATTGCAGCAAACGAGACACACTCGGTTTGTTTTTTCCTCCTCCTCCTCCTCCTCCCTCGCCTTCTGCTGCTGCTGCCGATTAAATGAAAAATCGGATTCCCGTAAGACGCCTGACTTCCCCCTCTGCCCCCAGATCTTTATTTGATGATGTCTGTGGTATCTCCGGCGTAAATTGAATTGAGAACGGTTTAACTGATTTGAGAGGATTATCCATAAGTACAGTTTTCAAGTAACTACCAATCTTTCAGGTGGGATGTAAGCCCAGGCGAACACGTAAGATTTATTTTCGAATCGACCTTTATTCAAAGTCATCCGATAAGCGAGTCTTCTCCGTAGCCTTCCTCTGGGGATTTCATGAACATCCTGCTTTTAGACATCCTAAATAGACAGTTAAATAGAAGTAAGAAAGAATCAGGGCAAAAATTTGCAAAATACAACACATGTCAAACAATGAAATTCGCTAAACCATAATTACCACTGATCTCGTAACAAAAGTTTTATTTACCAAGTATGGGATAATTTCGCCACCAAGGGTTCCACAACCTTTACTAGAAACTCCTCTTCATTGAGGTACATGGCAACATTTGTTACTGAATTAAATTGCAATTTATCAATATCTCAGTTGTCCCCTAAAGGGAATTCTCCTGCGGTGAACCTTCACAAAATGTCAGACAGACAAGTAAACAAAGACGTGTCTCGGCACAATCGAGTTTTCTTTACAGCATTTAATGCTGTATGGAACTCTCAGTCAGAGCCCCACCATGAAACTCAGCCGCTGCCCCATGAACTTTAGGCCACGGGCCGTGGTGGCCTATGTTGTTGGCACCATATAGCGGTGCCTGACGCACGATCATGGTTAACTTTAATCTTATATGAAATAAAAAATACTTCGGCTAAAGGGCTGCAATTTGGTGTTTGATGACTGGAGGGTGGATGATCAACATACCAATTTGCAGCTCTCTGGCCTCAATAGTTTTTCAGATCTCAGGGTGGCCAGAAAAATAGCAGACGGAAAGACAAAAAGACCATCTTAATAGTTTTTCCTGGTAGAAAACTAAAAAGAACAAAGAAAAGAAAATATTGTATATAAAGGCAGAGCAGCCAAAGTAACTCCCAAAACACACAGATGGGGCCTAAGTTATTTACAAGGGTCACAACAAATAGAATTTACATGATTGTGCAGATCAGCTATTAGGAAAGAAATATGCCCGAATTGTCGACAGGATTTTCCTCTATTCGGATCGATCAAAAACTTTGGGGACGAGAGAGAGAGAGAGAGAGTACTCATTAAAGTGAAGTAAATATATCTCGCTAAGCAAAGCAAAGTAGAAAGAGATTTTCAGGCAATAACCTAATATATATATTTAGATGGATATGAGACATAGTATACGTGTTTGTCGTGTGTTTGGCAATCCCTGTATCGGAGTGTATTGAGAAAGGCAAACAGATCCCAATGAGCGGAATGCCGTGAAGCAGAACTGGACAGAAAAGAAACCCCAAGACACCACAAAAACGAGACCTGCGAACAGGACAGCGACTTCATCAATGACGAATCTGTCTCGCGTCGAGAGAAACGTCAAGCGACTCCTGGGTATTATTGCATTTCGTACCCGTGTTCTGAGGAGAACATGACATCCCTCAGGCGTTGCAATGTGACGCCAGCAAGCAATGACTTTTTTTACAATCTGGATCGTGTAAGTGCTGACAACGCCTGAGGGTAGGGGAGGAGGTGTTGGGGAGTGGAGGGGATGTAGGGAGGGGAGGGGGATTGTCGGATGCCTTTGTAAGGCGAGAAGTGAAAAGGGTGGACTGGAATGTTGGGTTTGAAGGGCTGCTCGCACTCAGTTCCTGGCAGTTGAGAATATCATGCAGCGCTTGTTCTATTCCTGATTCCTTTTATTCAGTGATTA
>NC_087216.1:70458235-70470735 GCF_015104395.2 Macrobrachium nipponense | reverse complement strand
ATTCCTTTTTTTTTAATTATCTTTTGAAGGAAATAATACACACTTTTTAAATATGAATTTTGTGGATACTTCCCATGAAGGTGTCTTTATAGATTCTTATATTCCTTGCTCACCATAAGATAACTTAAATGTCTCCTCTCAACGATTCTCTGATACACAAAACACTCGAAAAGATATAGGCAGAGATCAGGAGGAGGATAAAAAGAGACGATTCTTATGATTTAAGCTTGATGAAAACTGACAGAAACTAACGGAATAAGATATATATTATACTAGTGAAAGATAAATCATATCAAACCTGTATTAAATAGTCAAATAAACCGACTACTTGAATTATATAGTATATAACCTTTATTTCTGAAACTCTTCTCCTTAGTGGTGTTAGTTTTTCTGTAGAAGAAAAACGGCTGAGATGGCTACAACTCCCAAAAACAAGTCACCACCGGTCCGTGGCGGAAAGTTTCATGGGCGGCGGTTTGAGAGTTCCCGTGTTCGTTGGTAAGCGTTTCATACAGCATTATATGCCATGCAGAAAACTTGATGGCAAAAACTTTTTCTACTACATTACTTGACATTACTTTGCTTTTATAGATGGACATCAAACTGCTTGCAATTATTTCCAGATTTGTTCAAACATAAGTAGTGGGATTCTTTGACGTTTTCAGTTCCATGGGTATTTAACCTTGTAAATGTTAACGGACTCGGACGTTAACTATTTCTCTCTCTCTCTCTCCCTCTCTCTCGCCAGCCTCAGTATGTATATATATATATATATATATATATATATATATATATATATATATATATAATATATATATATCTGTATGCATATATGATATATATATATATATATATATATATATATATATATAGATATATATATATATCTGTACATATATATATATATTTATATATCTATATATATATATATATATATACATATATATATATATATATATATATATATATATATATATATATATATATCTATGTCCATTAATATCTAATCGCTCACCTCGGAATTAATATATTTTCATATATGCTTAACCGAAGGGGAATTTTTTTCTCGATAATAGATTTACCTGTACTTGGGCGCGAACGCAGGTACATTATAAATCCAGGACCGTCAGTGGAAGCGGTACCACCCAACCGCGAGAGGCTTAAAGGTATAGTCGTCTCTCACCTCAAATACTTCTCGCGCTGAAGTATTCGTTGGTTTGGAGACAACATCAACCCGCCTCGACTCCGGTAGTTAAGTAGGCGCTTTTGACAACACGTAGCATTTTACATAAGTCATATCACATTACCGTGATTCATATACATATATGTATATGAATCACGGAATGTGATATGACTTATATATATATCTGTACAGATATATATATATATATATATATATATATATATATATATATATATATATATATATATATATATAGATATCTGTATACTATATAATATATATATATATATATATATATATATATATATATATACTATATATATATATATATATATATGTGGTGTGTGTGTGTGTGTGTGTGTCCAGGGTAACTATGAATATACATAACTCACGTTTATGAAATATGACCAGGTTCCTCACACGAGCCATACTAGGGGAGTAAAAAGCCTCTTTGAAATCAAGGGAAAAACGTCTGAATTTATACCTAAACATCCTGGGTGTCATTGTTCAAGTTTCGGTTCCTTGACAAACAAGTTTCAAGTAAAGGAGCAACGGCAAAACAGTAGCTCCTCATTTCGAATGACGGAAAACATAATGGCGTGTTGTTTTGAGTCTGTCTGTCTCTGGGAAGGAAGCAGAGCGAAGTTTTCTGGTTGGAGTGGAGATGTTTATTCAGGAATAAATGTCTCCGAAAGAGACCATCCAGATTAAATGAGGTTCTATTATTAAATATACATATATATATATATATATATATATATATATATATATATATATATATATATAGATATATACATATATACACACATTATATGCATATACATATCTATATATACAATATATATCTAATACATACATACATACATACTGTATATATATATATATATATATATATATATATATATATAATATATATATATATATATATATATATATATATATATATATATATATATATATATATATATATATATATATATATATATATGTATATGTACGTATATATATATTACATATATGTATGTACATATATATGTGTATATACATGTGTGCGCATGTCAGTTTGTTGAATTAACATTAAAAACGACGTGAATATATCATAATAGCTAAACGATACTTTATATGCAATTAGCAATCGACTAAAAATATTTCCTTTTTAAAATGTTGCATATTTCAAACAAAACTTAATCACTGAATTCTTTACAAGTATAATAAAAAAAAAGAAATACTTAGCATCTGAAAAATATCAACATTACAAACTGGAAGTTAGTAAATTCAGACCTCATAATTTATCAGGCGAGCAATTCTTGTCTTCCGATCAGTAATCCTGAAAGCATCAAAGGCCGGGTTGCAGAAATGAACTGGATTAATTGACGCTGAGAGTTTTTGCTCCTCTTTTATGGTCCCTCTTTTTATTAATATTTTTTGCTCTGGATCAAAAATAAACTTCCTTTGTGCGAGCGGTGCAATAAGAAACCCAGACAGAAATCTCTTCAGAAATTCTCTTCAGAAATCTCTCAGAAGCAGTGAAGTTGAGGAACTTTCCCCGAAGTTTTAGGCTGATTTATTGAGGTGTTGGAGACTCAGATTCGAACTAAGTTGATGAACTCTCTCTCTCTCTCTCTCTCTCTCTCTCTCTCTCTCTCTCTCTCTCTCATATACCCCAAGGATATTGGGGGAGGCTAAGATACTGCGTACATTAAGCACGATAGGGTGTTTATGCACACTGACAACTATATAGTATATATATATATATATATATATATATATATATATATATATATATATATATATATATATATATATATATATATATATAATATATATATATCTATATATCAGTGACAATTATTTTTCCTTAAAATACTCTTGTATGATGCTTATTATTAATTGAAAACTGGACAAATATCGTAAACACTGTTTTGATGATGTAAAAGTAGTGAAACATTGCCAATGCTATTAATAAAGATTACCAGGAAAATCAACTGCCAGGGGAATTTGTATAAACTATTCATCGGTGTTTTAGTGCAAATATCGAGTAAAGCTTCGCAACTTGGATATAATTAAAGCTCCAAAAAATAGAAACTAAATAATGCAGCGCAAAATGAAATGCAACGCCATAACATAGATTGAACTTGTCCGCGAGACTGAGCAGCCATGAATAACGGTAATGCATAATTGATACGTTGGATTTGGATAAATTTATGCGCATTTAACGGGAAATAAATGAACCCGATGCTAAATCATGAAGTTAGTTTACTGTATAATGATAATGACTTGCAGTACAGTAATTAACATCATTGCATAATAAATTACTTTATTCGTGAATGATTCAGTGCCATCATTTGGGAAGTTTCGAATAATACGCAAAATGTGATTTCAAAGTTTTAAATTTACCAGTATTGGGTATATTTTAGTACTGTCCTTACAACAAGAACAACAACAACAATAATACGTAATTTGGTGGTAAGCTTCCAAGCTTATTTCGAATATCCTGGGCATTTAATATACATGAAACAAATGGTCAGATTGTTTTAAAGACTAAATATAACCTAAAAAGGTAAAATTCTTTGTGGTTTTTATATATGGAAATGTTAATAAAAAAAATTTGAAATGTACCGTCAATCAGATGCCTACTCATTCACTGACACGGGAGATTGGTGAAAGGCTATTTTTCATTAAAGTGCATAAATGGACACATGGTGTGTTAATGTGTGAATTTATAATAAATACATTCGTAGCCAGTCAATCTGTGTTCAAAATAGCTCCAAACTGAACTGTAAAGTTTAGTTAAATTATGGATGCAATTAATACATCTTGCATTGGTTACGATGAAAAATATGGAAGTAATGTATCAAGAGAGCTCTTATAATTAACTGATGAATACAGATATCCCTGAGGATTGTCATTATAAAGGGACAGATGCTCCTTGAATCCAAAACGGTTGAAGAATGAGAGAGCCTACCAAAACTGTTTGGATTCAAGGGGCATCTGTTCCTTTCTAATCCCCATCCTCAGGGGTATCTGTATTCATCAGTTAATTATATGAGATTTCATGGAACCCCTCTATTTTTATTCTTCATCAGTCTGCTGTCTGCTGTAAAGGACCGAGTGTCGAAAGGTCCTGGCAACCACTCCGTGGTTTCACCTTTCCTTTGTAGCATTTGCTTATCTATATGTTCTTCACGTTCCATATCTTCGTGAAATCAGTTATGCTATATATACCTTATATATTTTGCATTTGCCACCAGTATTATTGACTCTCTCTCTCTCTCTCTCTCTCTCTCTCTCTCTCTCTCTCTCTCTCTCTCTCTCTATACCAAAGGAATATCCAGGTCACTCTTTTTCGATGACAGACGCAGAACGAGCATTCATTTATTCGGGCATTCTTCCATTTCTGAAGAATGGACAATGTAATTATTATTAAATACTGGTGGGTGCAAAAATTCTCAGTCTTTTTCAATCGTCGTGGAATGAAAATCTCATTTCCTGCTTTACAATATGGAGGAAATTCCATTTCAATTCAGAATTTGCTGTTTATCCTGGGTACTGCAAAAATCGTATATTTCGACATCCCTTTTTGCTATGTTCTTATTAATTTATTTTTTAGATTCCTTTTTAAGTTATCGAATTCATTTCAGCGCATAGTCACTGAATATATTTTAGATTTAATAAATATAATATGCACACTTGTTGTGCTAGGAGAAAAAATTTACATCCTGTTGTATTTTGGAAATATTTTTAAAATGTTAAAAGCTGGGATGAATTTGTATGCTTTTAATATAATTTCAAAATGCAACGAGATTTTGAATTGTATTTGATACCTATCATTGTGAAAGATTGATGAATATGTACATTTTCGTATTTTCATTTAATGTCGATTATAACATGAGTTGTGTCCGGTTACCGGTTTCCAAAGTTATTTATTTTCAACATTTTGTAAGTAAACTTCTATTAAATTCGGTCTCAGAGTTTTTGAGCCACTACTCATGAATTTTGGGTTTGTTGTATAATTCTTGAGTTTCCTACAAGGGGTTTAATCCTGGTTTTAGAGTTAAACGATGAAGGGAGCCTTGTCTCTGCTATAGGTTTTGTTTATAAAATTTATCCTAATAAGAGTGAAGCCTTGATATGTGAATATGTTACTTATGTGTTTATGTGTTAGTCTGGTATGGAAGAAAAATGTCACATTAAAACGACAGAACAAACAAACGAAAAGAATATATAAAAATAATATAAAACGCTGAGACGGGAAGAGTCAAATGGAAGCATTAAAACACCAACCAGGGGAAATATGACGGAAATATAAGATTAAAACAGAGAAGGAAACGATAAAGATTTAAGAAGCAATTCAGCAAAGTGATAAAGATAGTAATTGTCTGAATATAATAAGGAAATGAAGTGATTCTGGAAACTAGGTGGAAAATCATGGAAGCTGAAAGAAAAAAACAATTAAATGGGATTAGTAGAATGAAACGGAAATTAGAAGTCAATGAAGAGACACGAAATAAAAAGGGAGAGACTCACAAAAGAAATGTTGACGTTTCGAGTGTTTAAGTCAAGACGGGATTTAAGGAAAATTAACTGTGTTTTTTTTTCTATTCACTAATCATGACATATTTTTTTTAAACTGAGAAAATGTAAACAAGACATGAATGGACACATTCACTTCAGCATATTCACACTCAGTCATGTCTAAGGATCCTCAATTGTAATCCTCAATTGTAGGAGAAGCTGTTTGCACTATTGTTTAGTGAACGGAAAATTTCTGTGAAATTAATAATTTTATTTATTCACTCCAACGAGCAAAAGCCTCTTCCAGTATATGGGCCTCTGTTTGCTTTTTTTTTTTTATCGATAAAATAGATGAGTTAATTTTATGAAATTCTCCCTTTGCCATCTTTAATTTTAAAGCCCTACTCCTCTAGGGGGGTGAGTCTTTCTTTTGGGCATTCTATATCCAGATGAGTTTCAGTAAACTTCAAATAATATCCATTTGCACTTATTGGCAGTGACTAGCTAAATGTTCCCAGATTGCAAGTTCACTTATGAGAGTAATCCCCCCCCCCCACCCCCCCCCCCATTCCCCTCTCTCTCTCTCTCTCTCTCTCTCTCTCTCTCTCTCTCCTCCTTCTCTCTCTCTCGCTCCTTTCCCCCCCCTTCTTCTTCTCTCTCTCTCTCTCGTCTCTTTTGTGTTCATGAAAATGGAAATCATCAATAGTGCCAGACTCGGCTCAAATCAAATATAATATGAGGCGTTTTGTCAATAGCTTCTTCGAAATGAATGGCAATGAGTGTTTAAGCAAATATCGAAGCTCTGAGGATTAAAAAAAAATTCAAAAATATTATGTGAATTACTCTTCTTCTTTTTTTTTTGTTTTTTCATTGAAGTATCTGTTGACTCTGAAGTCAGTGAAGTGACAGGGCCAGACTATAATGATGGAAACCAGAACCACAATACAAAATATGAAAAAAGTAGCAAATATTTTTCATTCCAAAAGACCACTACCAAATAAGATGCAGGAAGTTGAAGCGAAGCATCTATATAAAAGAAAAAAAAATCAACGTCACAACCATGGTTGAGATAAGAGGGGAGGATATTATTTAAAAGCACGCGCGTGCGCATACACACACACCCACGAATATATATATATATATATATCATATATATATATATATATATATATATATATATATATATATATTTGTAAGCGTGTACATGTGGGTTATTTTAGATAAATTAATGATGATCAGAAATTATGCAAAGCACATCAAACACCAAAAATATGGTAAAAAGGCGGGCGTATTTTTTAACAGCACAGAACAACAACCAAAATGAAAAAAAAAAAAAAAAAAAACATAAAAACACTAATGATAAAACCAGCGAATCAAAAGTTCAAAGACAAACTAACACAGAGAAATAGATGTATGCAAATTAGTTTAACTGATGCATAAAGGCTGACAATTTAGTAATCAAAAAATGAGAGATATATCTGATACATCGGTGTTGAATGGAAAAACAATTATCAATAAAAGGTAAAATGAATCGCTAACGAGAGACAAGATTCCGCAACGTAAAAAGGTGATGAAAGACTCCAATATGTGTCATGAAGAGGAAATGAAATAAGAAATTGTGAGAGTTATACTGTGTTGCGATGCAGAAGGGGAATATGGAAGCGATATATATATATATATAATATATATATATATATATATAATATATATATATATATATATATATATATATATATATATACGAACACAACTTTGGGGTTAAATACAGTGAGGAGTTCAGTTGACCAGAAATCGAAAAGTGGAAAGTTCGTGAGAAAAGTCGCTTCTTAAAAGCCAAAGAAAATGCTTTTAATGTTCTTGAAGGATGATTGTTAACTTCATCGCTTTGTTAAGTTTCATCACATTCGATTTTGATCTCTCTCTCTCTCTCTCTCTATCTCTCTCTCTCCCCTCTCTCTCTCTCTCTCTCTCTCTCTCTCTCTCTCTCTCTCTCTCTCTCTCTCTCTCTCTCTATCTTTTTATCAACAAAAACGGGTCTAAAATGAATATATAATTTCTGAGTGCATTTCGTGTTCAATTTTGGAATGATTATGAGAAATCAGGTGAGTCACACCGATGGAAAGAAATTTTTTCTTAAAAATGATAGAATTTTTCTCAAGTCACTAAGATAAACACGAAAAACTTTTTATTCTCGATAACATTTATTTTAATATCTTCAGTTTTTATTAATAGGAAATAGTAATGCTAGAAAAGGCTAATGGACTAAACAATAACCGAATACAAAAAAATTATAACAATAAATTTCAGAAAAAAATCAATGCTAAAGTGCTAAAATAAAACGTCCGGTAAGACCAGGAATCCAGTTATTTAAAGAAAAAACATTAAACAAGTAAAGGCTCATGTACAATAATATATAAAAACGGTAACAAATACTACTATTATAATAAAACCAACTTCTAGTCATCTAACGAAAGGAAACTAAAAAAAAAAAACGCACAATTTAAACTAATCTACGTAAAACATAAAAAAAATAACAATAAAACTTAACAAAAAGCATCGAAATGTCACCAGTTTGGATGACCCGAATCATCTGAGCAGCATCAAGCAATCAATTATGGAGCCCCATCAAGTTTTCATTGAGTTGAATGAGGTTTGGTGAAAGCGCCGAATTATTGAGGGCAAAATGACATTGTTTTCCTGCGCCTCTTTTGCTGGGGAAAGTTGAGAGGTCGGTGATTGAAGCTTCATAGTCTGAGATAAATTAAGTCTTTGCTTGATTCTGTTTGTTTCTTGAAAAAATAATCTTCTATTTTATATTTCGTTGTTCGGCCTCTAATGCATTGGGTACCAGTAAAATGCACGGTGTTTGAACAGAAAACTAGGGTACATTGTCGTCCAAAATATCTCATATGTTGAAGCAATGAAAGAAATAAGAGGACAAATGTTCACCTCATAAACTTTAAATCTATTGCTACTGCAATCGCAGATAAAATTACCTGAAGTCATCTAAAGAAAGCCATAATGAATTTTCATGTGATTTAGAATGAATTCAAAACTAAATTATTATTATTATTTTTATTATTATTATTATTATTATTATTATTATTATTATTATTATTATTATTATTATTATTATTATTATTATATTATTATTATTATTATTATTATTATGATATTGATATTGTTATTGTTATTATTATTTATTATTGAGCAGAAGAGGAAAAACATGTTTATATGGAACAAGCCCATAGTGGCAATTAACTTGAAATTCAAGTTCCAAAGAATTCGGTGTTCATTCGAAAAAAGTCGGAGGAGAGAGAGAGAGAGAGAGAGAGAGAGAGAGAGAGAGAGAGAGAGAGAGAGATATCAGTTATTAGAATAACAAACAAACTAAAAAATTAATAAATAAATAGAAATGTAAGAGAAACAATGCGGACCACGGAACATTTTCTCTCTTCCATCGTGGTCGATATACAATATTTTAGCTAACTTTATGATTAGAAACAATAATATTACAGTTGATAACTATATCAATTATAAATAATTATAGCATACACACCTGCATGTATATATATATATATATATATATATATATATATATATATATATATATATATATATCTATAGATATATATATAAGATGTTTTCAATATCTAATTCGCTCTACCTGGGAAAATTAATATATTTTCATATACGTTAATCGACGGGGATTTTTTAGTCGATAAGAAATTCGTCGGCTTAGGGCGCGAATCTTCTCTTTATAAAAAATCCCCTCGGGTAACTATATGAAAATATATTATTCCGAGGTTAGAGCGAATAGATATTAAAGACATTTGTAGCTCCATGTATGTATATGAAACACGGTAATGTGATATTTCTCATATATATATATATATATTATATATATATATATATATATATATATATATATATATATATATATATATATATATATATATACATATCTATACATATATATACATACATATATATATATATATATATATATATATATATATATATATATATATATATATATATATATATACGTGTATACATAATATATACTCGTATATATATGTATATATATATATATATATATATATATATATATATATATATATATATATATAGTATTTATTTATTTATTGAATGTGAACATATTGTAAAGGACTATAAAAATGCTTGGCTATGTATTGTACACGTTTAAATCTGTAGGCATTTAACCAAACAAGGAATTTCTTCATAAAGCATGTAACACAATTCAACCACAGCAAAAAGAGCAGACCAACCAGAAAATCTGTCAAAAGAAGAAAGGATACCGGACACAACAGAAGCTGACAAATCATCCTATTGCGTGTCCATGAATTATTGAGAGTTAATTACAACACATGTCTAGCATATGGAATGTTAGAGTTTCTCTCCTCTCTCTCTCTCTTTCTCTCTTTCTCTCTCTTCTCTCTCTCGTGAAAACCATTAAGAGTTGCTTTTGATATAATGAGTTACGATTTCTTGGATGTCCTAAATAACTTCATGTTAAAAAACGAATTAATTTTGTTTTTCGGATTGTTTATAGCTTCAAGTTATAGATTATGTCAGTGAAATGGGAAGATGGTTTATTATATCATGAAGATTGCTGCTAATTTGAGTTCTATCTTGATAACAAAGCGGAGTGAACTAACCTGAATGATCTGTCAGTCGTAATAAAGTCATCACACACAGTACATATGTATTTGTCTATATATATTTACATTTATGAGCATATAAATATATACATCTATTTTTTATATGTTTATATATCCATAGTATATATAATATGTATTTATGTATTATATATGGATTTACAAATATATGAAATATATATAGTATATATATATATATATATATATATATATAATATATATATATATATATATATATATATATATAAATATACACACGTACATATACACATATACACACCATATATAAAAGTATATATATATATATATATATATATATATATATATATATATATATATATATATATATATATCATATACACACACACCAAATTTTACATGTTCAAAACCTTAAAATGTTTACAAGGCCGGGGCAAAAACAAATTAAAACAAAATTCTCTTGGGTACGAAAGTTTGAAGGTTTTCCGATAAAATCATTACCTTGACCTTGAAATAACATCATAGAGAAAATTATAGAGAATAAGTTATTGATGTTTCTGCAATAACGTAGTTTGAAGTTCAGAGACTTTAGTCACAAAAATATTATTGACCTATATCGAACTGTAAGGTAATGTGCATACGGAAGACTCGGTGTTTAAGAAAAAAAAACCTTTCCTTAAGGTCAGTCATAGAAAGAAAACTAAAAATGTAATTTTTTATGAATACCTGAAAATCTCATTTTAATGGGGGTTATGCGATGTATAAAACAATGATTTTGAAGATCTTTTCTGAGGCAGGACCATTAAAAATTGTAGCTATTTGCAATGGCATTTAATGTCTAGAGCAGTGGTTCCAAACCTTTTTTTTTTCTTTTGGCCATGCCCCACCTAATCACTTCTAAAAATTCTGATGCCCCCCCTGTGGTGATATATAATTCTTATTATTCAAAAAGTGAACTCCCATTCACGTAGAGGAAGCCTAAAGGTCATTATTAACTTGATTTAAACAACCTTCCAAAGAACATATACACTAGTATTTTAAAGTCCACCGACGGGATGCCGAATGCACTTTTGCCGAAGGACTAAAAGCAGAAGCCAGGAAGCCGAAGGGACGGAATGCCGAATATTTCTACAAACCATAAATAAATAAGAAGACGAAAAACATTTTTTCATATTATTCCGTTACTCGGTTTTTGTTTGTATTTTATCCGTTGTGAATGAATTTTTTAGATAATAGTTGTTTTTAATGCAAATAGATTTATAACTTTTAGATTAGTTCAATAGTGCTTTTTTTCATCGTCTCTCTTAATTCCAAGAGCTTCAAGCACAAAACATCCTTGATTCGCGACATTCAAAGCTTCTGCGAGCAATAAATAAAGTTTTTCACTGAGCAACAGATTAAAATCCAGCGCTGTCTGATCTACACAGAGAACGTCTGACAAAACAAGCAATCAGCAGAGCTCAGATCCATTTCACTGGCAGGAATCAACAGCAGCTTCTTCAGCCATTTCATGCAAATCGAGAATTGCAGGATTTCCACTCATGGCGAACTCCACCTCCCGGTTCATCAAGGCCACTACCACCCCCAATCAGCATGAATCAGCTGATTCTCTCTCTCTCTCTCTCTCTCTCTCTCTCTCTCTCTCTCTCTCTCTCTGTGAAATCAATTCGTCCCTAGTTTGACGAAATGGCGTAACCTATTTTTCCCCCATTCTGAGAGATTGGGCTTCTAAGGTTTTGATATTATTCAGTTTCTAATTAGCTAATCCTTTTAGCCCCGTAGAGGTGTAGTGCCGTCAGTGCACCTTACGTGGTGCACCGTAGGAACGACTTCAGGTTCTTTGCAGTGTCCATTCGCTGCAACATCTTTCATTCCTTTACTGTACCTCTGTTCATATTCTCTTTCATCCATCTTACTTTCCACCCTCTCCAACAGTTGATCATAGTGTAGCTGTTAGGTTTCCTCCTGTTACACTTTCAAACCTTTCTCACTGTCATTTCCCTTCCAGTGGTGTATACGGCTCATAGGTCCAAGCAATTGGCCTTTGACCTCAATTCTATAAACCAAATATCTTTTGAGGACTTCAGTTTGAAAATGTGACAGCAAAGTTAGCTGAAGTTGTGAAGTTTTGATCTGTTGCA